>NC_143486.1:35578058-35750197 GCF_027475165.1 Benincasa hispida | reverse complement strand
GGTCTAATTAGTTGATTATGCCAAATTAACTGGCTATTCCAATTAATTCGGTTAGGTATAAACAATTATTTGACTCTAGTAATGAGAATTCTATTATCGAATACATTGAATAGGAGAATTTTGAAACAACCCAACTAGGCTTTGTCAAATTGAATTTCAACACTTTATTTTATTTTATGCATTTAAATTTATTTGAAACAAAAAAATTTCACAAAACCCCCATTTGATTACCCTTGGACAAAAAACAGTTTAGTTGAGAAATTCGAGGACTCCCTGTGTTCGATCCGTAATGCCGCTACTACATTAGTTTTGAATAGATACGATTAAATAATTTGTTGACGAGCCAATTGAGGTTGTAAGTGAAGATAAAGCTAAGAATATTGAGGAGCAGATTGCTAGCCAGTGCATAAAACGAAGGGTAAGATTTGATCCACCTTTAAATTTAAAAGCTAATATCCCTCATTCTCCTTTTTCCTAACAGCTTGGTTGTTGCTAAAGAAGTTGAGCACAAGGAGGAGGTGAAATCTTTCAAGTCTTCAACTGGAAAAAGCCTTACTATAAAGGTAGGAAATTTTAGATGGAAGTTTCTGAGGAGAAGGAAAAGAAACAAGAGGAAGAGGTCGAACAAGAAGTGATACTCTCAGGCAATCTTCTTGATAAGCAGGACGACCCAGGTATGTTTTCTGTGCCCTGTTTGACAGGCATTAGAAAATTTGAGCATGGTATGCTAGATTAGGGTCTGTAATAAACATAATACATGCTTCTATGTATTTTGACTTTTTGTCCCACATCCTACACCCTGTTGATATTTTAGTGTAGTTAGTTGACCATTCACTTGATAAACTAGTTGTTTGGTTAAAGATATGCTTGTTAAAGTTAATAGCCTAACTTTCCCTAATGATTTCAATGTGATTAATATGAATGTTGATTCTTCTTCTTCTTCAGAATTTCCTGTGTTATTAGGTTGACCCTTCTTAAAGACTGCTAGGGTTGTTATTGATGTTGATCAAGTGTCCTTAACTCCATGGCATGAAGAGAATTGATTTTTTTTTTTTTTTTTTTTTTTTTTGTGATTAAGTCTCCTACTATTGTTCTAGTACTCATATTTTTCAAGACAATGACCAACCTCTGAAGTTAAAGGTCGGAGATGTAGACTTGGCGGTCTATGGCGGTTATGGTTCATGGAGCCGAGTCGGGTCAAGCATACTAATCTTAAACAATTGCTCTACTTGGAAGCAACCAGAATTTACATTTTTATTGCTTTCTTAGTTTAGGTTTCCTTTAAGATGTTTTAATTTTTCTTAAGCTTAATTCTTTCAATTTTTTTTGAGTTTTAGATTTTTGTTGACCATGAAAAGATGGAGAGAATTCATTTTTGATGAGCCAAATATTATCGCCAACCAGTGTGCCAAATTTCAGGGAAGTTCTATGTTTCCCTTTTATTTTGTCCCATATTTTTCTTTTATTTATCACATTTGGACAATGTTAGATTTTAAGTTGCGTTTGGGATATGTCTGTGTTTTGACTGGACTCCTTGAGCATCTGAGTTCGACTACTTTATTCGTATGCTTATATGCATGTTTGCTCATGTTAATTGGTTCATTATGATGACTAGTCTATGACACACTCCCTTATGATTTTAATGACATGATGTTTGATATAAATAATAATGATTTTTAGCCCTTTCTAAAAAAATTTCTTACTTCTCATGCATGCTTAAGTTCTTTGTCTGCCTACATTAAGCCTTGCATGCTTAGAAACATACTATTTAGTTTGTGTTTTAGTTTGTATTTTCTTGTCACTTCGATATGGCTCACTGATTAGAAAGTGTCTTGCATGATCCGTTGTAATGTAATACTGAAGGAGAAAATGATTTATGTGCCTGCTTTAAAAAAAAATCAGCTAATATATACTTGCATTGAAAAGAAATATCATGAAATTAAAAAAAAAAATGAACTTGTAATGTTATGCATGACGGGTATAAAAAGAGCTACATTGCGACGATTAGTTAGGACACTCACGAAAAAAGAGTGAGTATAATGCCTCGTAGTTTCATGTGAAAGTTAATACCCCTAGATAAAATAAATGCATATTGGGATCCTAAAAGTTAAATTTATAGCACCTTAGTTGAAATATTACCGTCTTGATTGTTTGGGTGCTTGATAGTTGGTGCATGAGTCAGTGTAAGGGGAATATAAATTGAGGGTCATCTAAAATCATTTTGGATTGTTAGGACTTAATTAGAAGAGCTTTGAGCATACTCTTGTATGAATAAGTTTAAAATCAATTTTAAATTGTGCTTCATTGACTGATAACTAATTGATTTGATTGTTGAGTGCATGTTAAATCCTAAGAGACTGTTGAGGCTCGAATAATGAACCATACAATTTGAGTGAACATATCATTTGTATAACTGTATGTTTTATTCTACCTTTCTTGAGGATGATCAAGAACTAAGTTGGAGGCATTTGATAGCACCGAAAATGTGTGTTGGGTGAAAATTTAATTTTGTCTTTTTTTAAGAAAAAGAAAAAACTAAAGGGAACCAATCTTTGGTTGAGAATCATACATTGATAAATTTTGAAAGGGAAGTATCCTTTTTGTACTACAACCTTGAGCTATGGGTTTGGGCCCCAAAGAGTATCCATGTTTTAGAGGGAGCGAGGAGATAGACCAATGTGGGTTTGGTGGACGTCCCACATGCGCACCTCGCCACGCCCGTAGGCACGCATGTGTGTGATTATTTTTCAATAAAAATATCATTTTTTCATTATTTTTTATTTATTTAAAAGAAAAAATTTCTTTTAGTTGTTGGCCATCCGCACGTATCAGTCTTCCACTCGGAACTTCTGTGCGCATGTTCAGAGGCTAAACGTGTTTCCCTCTCGTGGTAGTTCAGTGCTGAAGGCCTATAAAAGGCGCATCTCTCGACAGTTTTTTACACAGAACATTCATTCTCTATCACTCTCCTCTGTTTTCTTTTTCCGTTTTTTGAACATTCAATCAGAAAGATGCGTGTTCCGGTTGGTAACGGTGCATTTTCGATCGAGTTTTTTGGGATATTTTATCTTGAGACCGACGTGGCAGTATTCCTGATTTTCTTGCACACTTGCACAGAGCTGAAAACATCTTAAAGATAGCGAGCTCCGTGACTTAGCCTAGAACGAGCTTTTGTTTTGTACGTTCCCTTCCAGACCGTTTGCTGTTGTCTTGTTCATCATTTGAAAGTGTTGTCGTTTCCAACAATTTAAGGCATTCCTCTGCCAATTTGCTAATGGCCTTCACTAGGAACAACGACATTATGACATTCGACCTCAACAGTTCATTTCGGTAGGAAGAAGCGAACTTCAAACAGTGGAAACAAAAGATGTTGTTCTTTCTTACCATCAAGAAAGTTGTCGACGCATGTACCAGGGATAAGCCAATCGTCCCGTTAGAAGAACCAACTGAACAACAGATAAAAGAAGCTGCTGACTGGGAGGAGAAAGATTTTCAATGTAAGAACTTTATATTAAATGGTTTGACTGATGATTTGTAGACTACTACAACACAATGAAGACAACAAAAGAGATTTGGGATGCCCTGCAAAAGAAGTACGACACTGAGGAGACTGGGTCGAAGAAATATGTTGTCAGCCATTATCTCAAGTTCCAGATGACGATTGAAAAATCTGTAGAGGCGTAGTCCCACGAACTGTAGAAGATAGCCCAAGAGATAATATGAAGGTATGTCTTTAGATGAACAATTCCAAGTTACTATAATTATTGATAAACTGTTCCCTTTGTGGAAAGATTTTAAGAACATGTTGAGGCATAAGACCAAGGATTTTTCCTTGGAGAGTCTCATCATCGGACTAAGGATTGAAGAGGAAGCCCAGAAGCAGGACCAGAGGGAGGAGGTGAACACCGTACCTAGGAGATCCGTCTCTGCCATGGTAAAACCTGACGAAAAGTCAAAAAGGAGAAAGAGAAAAGGTCAAAACCGTGGTTCTAGCAACTAGAACCAATAGAAAAAGCAGAAACCCCCTTCAAGAGAAACAATACAGTTCGTTTGCTTTAATTGTAATAAACCTGGACACATGACTATGAACTATAGGGATAGGCATCGTCCCACTAGTTAGGCAAACCCGACAGAAGAACCGTTAGTTGTTATGATCACAAATGTAAATGTGATCGGTGGTTCTGAAGAGTGGTGGATAGAAAATAGTGTTATGAGCCATGTCTGTCACAACCTTAGTCTCTTTAAAACTTATACTAAAACTAAGGATAAGAATATTTTGTTGGGGGATCACCACTCCATGAAAGTTGCTGGAACCGATGAGGTGGAGCAAAAGTTTACCTCCGGGAAGACTATCATGTTGAAGGATGTCCTCCACACTCTGGAGATAAGAAAGAACTTGGTCTTGGGCTATCACCTCAACAAAGCCAGATTTACTCAAACCATAAGAGCATATTTATATACCCTTACCAAAAATAATGTATTCGTAGGGAAAGGGTATGCGACTGAGGGAATGTTCAAATTAAATTTAGACCTTAAAGAATAAAATCTTCTGTGTATATGTTGTGTTCTATGAATGTTTGGCATGCTAGACTTTGTCATGCTAATAAGAATTTAATTAGTAACGTGATTAGATTGGAAATGATACCTAAGTTATCCATGAATAAATTTGATAAATGCGAGTATTGTAGTCATGTTAAAATTATTGATACTCCGCATAAATCTGTACTTAGGATTTCTAAGCCTCTGGATTTAATTTATTCTGATTTATGTGAATTTGATGACATCTTGACTAGGAACAGTAAAAGATATTTTACTACTTTTATTGATGATTGCTCTAATTTTACTTTTGTATATTTGTTGAAAAACAAAAGTGTTGCGCTTGATACCTTCAAATTATTTGTTTCTGAAGTAGAGATTTAATTCAATAGAAAGATTAAAAGACTTTGTAGTGATAGGGGAACTAAGTACGAGTTTAATAGCTGTAATGAGTTCTTTAACTCACATGGATTAATACATGAAAAGGCTACACCTTACTCTCCTGAAATGAACGGAAAATTTCGAAAGGAAAAATAGAACTTTAGCTGAGCTAGTAGTTGCTATTTTATTTAGTTCAGGAGCTGCGTCTTATTGGTGGGGTAAAATCTTCCTTACCATATGTTATGTCCTAAATAGAATCCCAAAGTCTAAAAACACAACTTCACCCTATGAAATCCTCAAGAATAAAAAAACCAAACTTTTCATATTTTAGAATATGGGATTGTCTAGCTTATGTAAGGGTTCCATACCCTAAAAGAAGAAAGTTAGCTAGTAGAGCTTATGAGTGCATCTTTATAGGTTATGCCATAAATAGTAAAGCGCATAGGTTCTATAATCTAGTAAACCAAGTTATCATTGAGTCAAACGATGCCAACTTTTTGGAGGATAGATTTCCTTTTAAATTGACAAATAGTGGAGGTTCGAGATCCAATAGTCTAACCCCTATTAGAAATCCTATCTCTACAGAGGAAACTGACCCAAAACCTAAAAGAAGCAAAAGAACTAGCATCACCAAGGATTTTGGGGTTGACTTCCAGACCTATAATGTAGAAGAAGATCCCAAAGATCTAAAAGCTACCTTGTCCTCTATAGATGCCAACTTATGGTAAGAAGCCCTAAATGATGAGATGAACTCTCTTGAGTCAAATAGGACTTGGCACTTAGTAAATCCACCCTAGGTTGCAAGGCAATAGGGTGCAAATGGATCGTAAGGAAGAAACTTAGACCCGGTGGAATAGTTGACAAGTTTAAAGCAAGGTTAGTGGCAAAGGGCTTTAGACAAAGAGAAAACGTAGACTTCTTTGACACATTCTCCTCTGTCACTAGAACTACCTCAATTCATGTCCTGTTTTCTCTCATTGCCCTTTATAATCTCGTAGTACATCAGATGGATGTAAAGACCGCCTTTCTAAATGGTAAACTTGAAGAAGAGATTTACATGGAACAACCTGAGGGTTCTGTAGTCCTTGGTCAAGTAAATAAAGTTTGTAAACTAGAGAAATCTCTCTATGGTCTGAATCAAGCTCCTAAGCAATGACATGAAAAGTTTGATAACCTAATCCTATCTCAAGGTTCTGAGGTTAATGAAAGTGACAAATGCATCTGCCATAAGGTTGAAAATAACCTTTTCATTATCATGTGTCTTTATGTAGATGATTTGTTAATCTTTTGATCGAATTGCACGTCATAAACGATGTGAAATCTATATTGAATGCAAACTTCGACATGAAAGACTTAAGAGAAGCTAGTGTAATCTTAGGCATAAAAGTGACTAAGTCTGGAAAGGGAATTTCTTTGGATCAATCTTATTATGTAAAAAAGATTCTAAAGAAATATAATTACTTTGAATGTAAACTAGCCTATACTTCTTATGACCCTAGTGTGAAGTTGTTGAAGAACACTAGTGACAGTGTTAATCAATCTGAGTATGCAAGCACATAGGTAGTCTTAGATATGCTACTGACTGTACTAGGCCTGATATAGCTTATGCTGTCGGATTACTTTACAGGTTTACAAGCAGACCTAGTAAAGAGCATTGTGTTGGGATTGGTGTCCTAATTCTCTTGGAGTCTCGTTGTTTTGTAAAGATACACATTGTTCAATGAATAAAATAAGTGTTATTTAATTCTAGCATTTACTCATATCCAATAAACAAAGCTCCTTGGTTATCTTATGTGAATTTAAGAATGTATATTTGATATACAAGTGGATCATGTCTTAAGTGATAACCTAAATCGGTCTGTAGTATAAGGATTAAGGTGGGATACCTGATCCTGGTGACACTACGGATACGGCCCGCTTTGTAGAGGTTTGCAAGTGTTGTAAACTACTACAGATGGTTGATCCTAACCATTCATGTGGAGACGTGGAGCGGGGGTGTCCTATACAAAGAGTTTGTATAAGACCTGGACCACAAGATGACTAGACTCTATATATAACGCCATTGATACTAGAGACTTGCATCTCACCTAAATGACCATAGGTGACATGACCTCAATCCTGAGTGTTTTGTGAACTCCTGCCTTTGAGGGGCGGTCCTTTGATTAGCATGGGCGAGAGTGGCCAGATTGCCAACTCAATATGCCTACCTTTTTGGGGACTTGTCTAACCTGGGAGCTGGGAACTCAATTCACAATATGGAATTCACTCCCTTCCCGAAGTAGGGATAAGTAGAGAGATTGCTCCCTTAAGGACTGATTCCGAGGCTTGAACATAGTGGCCACAGGTTTTCTTTGGAAGAGAAGACTCAGTCATAGTAAGACTATGACTTATATTCATTAGAGGGATCAGTGGTACGTAAGGAGACAGTTGTAACTACAGGGGCATAACGGTTATTGGTCTAGTTGTACTTACGAGCGATCTGTGAAGGGTTGTCGCACTACTGATTGGTTAAGATGGACACATAATATATCTGTAGTGAGAAGAGTTCAGTTGTCGGTCTGTAGTGGAGTGCCTGGCAGTTAACAGACGGTGGATCCTGTGACTAAAGAGTTTAGTCAGTTATTCACGTACCGTTGGAGCTTCAGATCTACAGGTCCATGAGGCCCCCTTGGTAGCTTGGATTCATGTTGCAGGATCAGTTCTTGGTGTTGATTTGAAATGTTTAAATTGACAAGAGATATTTTGATTATATATGATATAATTGGTATGATGTATAAGATACATCTAGTAGAGGATTGATGTAAATGAGATTTACATTAAGTACTATGGAATAGGAAAAGAACTATGGTTTATATGTTTCATGAGATGAAATATTAAAACTATAAGTTATAAATATAGTATGATAAGTTGGTTATCATTTATGTTTATAATAATATTAATTATTAGATAATTAATACCTTTTCTTTTAAATAATCAAAGTAGTGGGTGGTTATTGATCATGGTAACCGTGAGTTTAAAAGGAAATCAGTTTCCTATTTTGAAAAAGATGTTTTACAGAAGTTTTACAAAAGTTTGAAAAGAATTTGAGATTTCTCTCCGGCGAAAAGAAACTCACGGAAGTCGTCAAGTAAATACAGATTTACTAAATGTCGGCTGGATGAGCTAAACGATCGTGCAGTGTTTACTCAATAATCGCATAGCTTTGCTAGACGATCATTGGCCAAGGTAAATGATCATGTAGAATCGACCGAGTTAAACGATAGAGCTAAATGATCGCATAGCTTTTGTTAGACGATCGCATGGTTTTATCTAAACGGTTGGGCATCGACCTATAGGATAGGTCTACGACTTCTCCCACTTGCCCAGTCATGTACGTGATCGTTGTTTCCTCTGTTTGTTTGCCTCACACCAAATCTGATCAGAGCCCACCCTCTGAATTCTCACACCGAGAATACCAAGGTCGTCTTGTTGGTGGTGTCAGACTTAACTCCACACGGTCGAGGTTTTTAGAGGCCGTTCGTGGTGCTTCGAAGAAGTCCGTTCGTGGTGTTGCAGAGGAGTTCGTGTTGCAGAGGAGATCGTTGAGGACGAGCGCAAAGTGTTCGTGCGATGTTGCAGTCGTGTAGATCGAGTGTTCGTGGTCACTGTTGTTTAAGCGGTCGCGCATCGGAGCGTGGAGACGCGTCTACCTATGTTCGTATAGAGTTTGATCTCTGTTCTTCTGTATTGTTCATGCTGTAATTTCTCTGTATAATTGTATAACCGTTTTGTTTGAAGTCGACTGTAAATGATTTGTTGATTCATGATTGTAATTTGGAATAGTCTTGCTTCCGCTGCTCACGAAAATCATCGTTTACGATTTCCTTCACATTGGAATTCTATAGAAATGATTATGAGGTACTTGAAGAAAACCCAAAATCTAGAATTACATTATCAGAAGTTTTCCATTGTCTTGGAAAGGTTCGGTGAATTACATTATACTCTTTTTGGGATTATTTAAAGGCTATATGTGGCTATATCTTTAATATAGTAGGCGGAGCTGTCTCTTGGAAGTCTAAGAAACATACTATTTTAGTTCAATCTACGATGGAGTAAGAAATGATAGCACTAGCGATAGCTAGTAAAGAAGCCAAATGGCTTAAAAGTCTGCTATCAGAGATTCTCTTACGGGAAAAGTTGATATCAGCCATATTGATCTATTGGGATAGTACTGCAGCAATCACAAAAAGTTCTGAATCGTTATTACAATGAAACAAAATGACAAATATGTCATAAGCACAGTACCATTAGAGAGTTTCTCACTATTGGTGTATTTCGAGTAGTTTATATACAGAATGATGAAATTTAGTAGATCCTTTAACGAAAAAAACTGGCCAGAGAGAAAGTTTTCAGAACCTTAGAAAGTATGGGACTCATGCCTATAGAAAGATGAATCACAGTGAGGAAAACATAACCTGTAGACTAGAGAGTCCAACAAATAGGTTCTATGGGTAATAACTGATCACAAGTGATATATAGTGAATCATGCTAAAACAGACACAGAGTTCCATTCCTATGACTTAAAGTCTAAGCATGATATCCTGAAGCGTAAGAGAGGTTAAACTCAATTCTTAATGAGATCTATACTTGATGACAAGTGGGGTACCTAGCTACAAGAGTACTCTTGATAGACTCACCTATGTGAATATGGACGTGGGGGCTACTTCCAATGAAGTTTTTTAAGTCAACTCTCTAGAGCGTTCATTAAACCGGGATATACATGCTAGGCCTTAAAGCACGAGTTTTCGAACTACACCCTAATGATACTATGTGTGAGATGTTGTTAGAGATAGAGTTCAAAACCAAGGCTTGCTCTAGTATATTCTAAATCATTTACACTACATAAAGGTTCAAGTCATAAGACACCTTTGCTTATGCACAGTGTTGTATAGACTGAAAATGCTCGATGAAAAATTTGTTTTGTCTTATGTTTAAATTTTCAAGTGGGGGATTGTTGGATGAAAATTTATTTTGTTTTTTAAAAAAGGAAGAACTAAAGGGAAGTAACCTTGGGTTGAAAATCCCACATTGATAAATTTTGAAAGGTGGACTTTGGGTTTGGGCCCCGAGGGGTACCCATGTTTTGGAGAGAGTGAGAAGATAGACCAATGTGGATTCAGTGCACGTCCCACACGTGCTCCGCCGTCCGGTCAGGCGTGGAAAGCCGTGCGTGTGTGATTATTTTTCAATAAAATATCATTTTTTTCATTTTTTTCATTTTTATTATTTATTTATTAAAAAGAAAAAAATTCTTTTAGCCATTGGCCTTCCGCACATAGCAGTCTTCTGCCTGCGTCTTCCGCCCGAGATCTACGCTCCAATTGGAGCGTCAATGTTGAAGCACTGCAACAATGTTATAAAGTACTTATTTTCCCGAATTAAGTAAAAGGGAGGAGAGGGGAGATGAAGAAGACGATAGAGATCCGATTCTAGCTGACTTCTACACTATTTTCTCTACTTCTTTCTTTTGTTATTGGTTTGAGGATGTATCAAAACGATTCCTTGGCATTTGCCATGAATATTATGGGCTAATGTAATCATTTCTAGCTCGAGTTTAGGATTTTTCTACCTATTTCAATGTATTTGTGAATTTTCGGACTAGTTTATTGTAATTATCGGATTTAATTCTGTTCTTTATTGGTTATGATTATATTATTGGACGCTTGAAAATTTTATAATTATCACTTTTGATTGACATTTGATATGTGACATATAATCTTGTGTTAATCATTTAGATGCATTAGGTTAGGTTGGCTTGCGAATAATTTAGATGAGCATTGTTCTAACAAACTTAGAATTGGATCCACGAATATCTAATTAAGGTTGTTCCTGTTAGATGTTGAACATAACATTGCCCTAGATCTTAATGTAATGAAGCCAACTTAAATTTGCTTGTTGTTTATCAATTTGAATTGGGCTAATTAGTTAATTAGGTTGAATTAACCGACTGTTCCAATTAATTCGGTTAGGTATAAAAAATTACTTGACTCTGGTAATGAGAATTCTATGATCGAATGCATTGAATAGAAGAATTACAAAACAACCCAAACTAGGCTTTCTCAAATTGAATTTCAACATTTTATTTTATTTTATGTATTTAAATTTATTTGTAATAAAATAATTTCACAAAACTCTCCTTGGTTACTCTTGGACTGAAAACTTTTAATTGAGAAATTCGAGGGCTCCTTGCGTTCAACCCATACTACCACTACTACATTAGTTTTGAGTACATACGGTTAAATTATTTGGTCCAAATTTGAATGACAAAATCCACATTGATCATGATCCTACACTAATGTCGATAGGGTGCGTCGACAGTCGAGATAAGATGACAGTAAAAAATAGGGTCAATGTAACCCATATATGTTGATGCCAAATGGAAGGAATTGATAAGAGGGGCTATAGGCCAATGGTATTATATGGCCTCAACGGATATATATTCGCTTGGTAGAAGTATTATTTGACATCGACAGATACTTTCATAGCGTCGACATAGGTCATTTTATCACAAACAAAATATTAAAAAAGGACCATATTTCATTCAATATTGTCATATATGTGTTCTTAATTTTCTTCGATAGGTTGGGCTTATAAATCATTTAAAATATTCAGTCTCTCATGTTCTTCATTTACATCATTAAACTCTACATTACTTAATCCATCATCACGTATAGAATGAATTGCCTACTCAAATTATCTTGACAAATTAACTATTTCTCCATGATATATCCTTTGATTATATATGGGAGAAATTCCATATGTGAATAACTATCACTCTATCTGTCCAATGATTTCCACTCTACATTCATGTAGTTTTGCATGGACATCTTATTTTTCCTGAGTCATTGTCATCAAACTTTGTTAATAAAGAATCGGGCAACTCCTCTCATATAATCCATTAATATCTCAATGTTTTTATCAAATCTTTCATTCTTAATGATACCCTAAACTCAACCATATTCTTGATTACTAAAGTCTTGAACCTATTAGTAATTAGACAAAAAAAAAATCAGTTTTAATTAATATATAAAGTTGTGGTTGTTGTTAGAAAAAAAAAACTATTGAGGCTTACATTTCAAGGCTTGCCTCCAAGTAAGGCTCACTCATTAGGAAATTCAATATTTCAGTGGCCCGTTCATTAATTATATCAAATATTTTAAGATGCTTTATGATTTTTTTTTATATTTTTCTAATTAATAGTACATATGACACGATATAATTAATGTATATAAAATAATAGAGGCTATTCGTTAAATTAATCCTAATCTCTTTAATTATGGTTTTGTTTAATTAAAAGTCATCAAGAACAAGTCAGCAATATCTTTGAAAAAAAGATATCAAAGTATTCGACATACTATAAAGATAATCTAAATCTAGACTCGTTCAAAAAGCATTTAATCGATACAATTGGAGTTCGAACTAACCATCAAGGTCTTAATCAATTGAGTATTCAGTTATGTTAATCGATTTTTGATCGGCTATATTTTATGTTAGAAAATTTGTTTCTCTGCATGACAAGCATCTTACGTTGGTTAAGCAGTCTTTTATATTGCTCTTACAAACTTGTAAAGTGAGTCCTTGAGAAGTTATTGTAATATTATTGTACTGATCCAATAGTAGTTGAGATGAAGCATATACTTCGAAAGAGTCTAAGTGATACAATTTGAAGAGATCTCAAATGTGTGTTGAAAGTAAAATGTTGGTAGAAACGAGAGAATCTCATACTTAGAGGAACCTAAAGTAGAAATTAAACTTGGAGATGGCTATTCGTGAGCCTATGTTTGGTGTGTCTAACTTGTATATGAACTGTATTGTAATTATTGAACTATTTCAACCAGTGAAGTTTCTTTCCATAGGGCACATTGAACACCAAATGTAGATGACTTTTCACCGAGTTGGATTACCAACTCTTGTATCTCATCTAGTTGCTCCCAAACTATGCCTCAACCTTGAGAATCGATACTCCTCCAAGACCAAATCGAGCATTCTCGAACTAAGATATGCTCTCTACACTGTAAAAAAAAAAAAAAAAAAAAGAAAAAGGAGAATATTGAACAGTATTTTCACAAAGTTAAAGCTTTGGGTGATGGACTTGCGGAAAATATCCACCTGTAACCCAGTAGATAAAGTACATTACATGGCTGACGTTATCATTGACGATGAAGAAACATGATTGCACATTCTCAATGTTTTACCTATGGAGTAGGGTATGATAGGTGTACTAATTGTGTGTCAACATAGTTGAGATATATTGGTGCACTTGCTAACCCACTCTCTCTGTATATGTATATGTGTGTGCGCGCACAAAGAGTTTGTTAGAAGTATGAAGTTTTCTAGCCCTCACACCTATTAATTTCTACCCAAATAGTTTAACATAGGCACAATGTGATTGAGGGTTTTACCATGACAACATAAGCCTCAACAAAATCTATTTTGGTTTGGAGATTTTGTATTTATTTACGAACATAATGCAGTATGGAGATTACTATAAAATTGTCATCAAGGAAAAAGAAATTGAAAGGAAAAATCAGTGCCTTTGAACTCTACCTGGACAAAGATTGAGGTCATAACAAGTATGACACAAGATTCAAACACATAAGAGAATGATAACTCATTTAGAGTTTCTGACCACAACTAAAATCTAAGATGATTGGAACACAAAGAATTTGAAGTCTAGATGAAGCACCAACTGATTCCAATGTGAAGACTATGTTTGCCATTAAGTGAAGGAAGCTACATACAATTAGAGTAAATTTGAAATCTCAACCTATAAAGATGAAAAACACAAGATAAGTTTTACATTGATGTCACTTTACATGCATCTCAAGTTATTATTTGAAGGGTCAAGAAAAATTTGTAAAGAAATATTTGTGAAAAATTCTGAAAGCGATACAACTATATATTATTATTTAGGTGTAGAATTTTATGAAACCAGTTGAAGAACCTCAAAAGAAGACTTAATTACTGACAAAAGAAAAAATTTTCATGAGAAATTCAATTAGGCCTCAAACAATTTTTTGAGTAAAGATGTTTGGTGAAAAATTGGGAGATGGTCATCCTATAGTTAACTAACTAAATTTAATGTCCAAAATCTGAGAACAAGCTCAGGTTGGACTAAAGTCCGCCACAAAAGATAGGCAGATTAACCTCACTTAAGCGTAAATAAACAAAGAAGCTACGAGACTGATAATCAAGCTATAGGATTATTGAAGATAAATAAAGAAGCTATGAAATTGATGATTAAGCTATGGGATTGTTGAAGATAAGCAAAAGTGACGACACATTGGGGGAAATGATGGATGAAGTAGCCATAACTCCACCCACAAGAGGAGGAAGTATACCAAGAAGCTGGTTGAGCCTTAATAGGTCCGATCAGACAATGTTCTAGGTTCGCTCATGACCTGGGACTCACCTTGGATAAGGAGAGCAATATTCTATTACTTATGCCTATCTTGGAGTGAGCGTATCATGATTTGGCACATAACTCCGCCATGAGGTTAAGAAGTGCATTGATAAATTGGTTGGGCCACAAAAGGTTTAGCTTGATAGGCTCAACACCCCCAAAGTTTGAGATAAGTCTCGCGATAGAGCATGACGATGGAATGAGAGATTGTATTCCCACGTTGGTTTCTCAAAAGATTAGTCCATAAAAGCACAGTCAACCACGAACCGCAACTTGGGAGTGGAGGCTAATGTTGTGTGTAAATTATAACCAAATAGAATCAAATAAAAAATCTAGATAGAATCAAGATTAAGATAAATTAAGATTGGATAAGATTTAATTATAGCTTCTCTGAGATTAGGAAACTCATATACTGATCCTAGTAGGACTAAGATAAACCCTAGATGAATTCTCCTACAAATACACCATTATGGTTTGCTCCATTTGAGGTATCTAACAAATTTCTAACTTCTTTTTTATTATTTAGTTCTCTTATTGAATTAGACATTGAAGTCATTTTTCTTTCTTTTACCGACCTTCTCTTCCCCAAATTACAAATTTACCGTTGTTGCTATATGGAGGTCGAGTGCGTTTTTCCTTGACCAAAATTTGGCATCAAAATATATAACCTACCGTTAAGAAAATAATAATCTAATAAAAAATCACTAAATTCCAAATAGAAACTTTTTTTTCAAAATAAATTCCAAACAAAATTTCAATAATTAATGCATAATGAATAAGTTTGTTTTCTTCAATAATATCAAAAGGGAATTGTCGTATGTGACCTTAATAAATGATAATATTATTTGTAATATTCGTATTATTTGAAATGGTCTTTAATATCCCAAAAAGATTTCATGTCTGTCTGACCTAAAGTATTATATATAAAACAAAACAATTATGTATAAAAGAAGTGAATAATGCTTGGTCTACTTCCTAAAGAGACAAATTTAAATTTTGAAACAAATTTTAAGAAATCAAAATTCGTGATATATATGACATTATTAATTAATGTAGTATAGAAAGTGTGTGGGTATACAAACTGATAGAAACAATAATAGATCATTTGTGGAGTGAAATTTAAAATTATGAATATTCCCACTCAAAATAAATTTTATAGATGGTCTTAACTTGGCTAAAACCTCACCAAGGAGAAAAGTACAAAATAATGTAGTAAACTTTGTTTTAAAAGAATCACGGGTTACAAATACTATTTTATTTTGGATAATTGTAACTTGTGGCAAAATTGGTTATCATATTTACAAAATATGTCACATAATATTGCAAATATGATAATTTTTTATATTTTCATATCTATCAAGGATAAACGATTTATCTAGTCTATCGGTGTCTATAATCGATTGACTATTTTTATAATTTATCATTGTCAAATTATTTTTTATTATATATTATTGGTAGACCATTTTTATGTTTATCATTGATAGCTGTCTATTACCTATCACCCATTTTTTACCAACTATTTTTATGTTTGTTAGAAATACCGCTTTTAAGTATATTATCGATAATCATTAATATGTCTATTAGTGATAGTTTTTAATTATTACCGATAGTTTATTTATATGAAATATATCTATTAGCAACTATTTATACATGTTTGATATATTAGTTTTAGGAGTTATTGCAAGAATAGCAAAAGAATATTAAATTTGATTTACTTTCATTTCTATAACAATTTAGTCTTAAGTTTTAATATGTAACAATTTAGTCCTTTAACTTTAAAATTTTTAAACCAATAAACTAATCTGTGATTCAATGTTTTTACAAAATACAAAATCTACATCTTAAAATAATAAAAATTGACATCTAATTTTGATGAATTTTTTTATGTCAGGGATTAATTGTTACATACTAAAATTCTAGAACTAAATTATTACAAAATTGGAAGTATAAAGACTAAATCTTACAAATTAAATTCATGGACTAAATTGTTACTTTCATGAATTTGGAATCTATGTTGATTAAGTACCGATAAACTAACAACACACTTTTTTCTACACTAATAACACACATGAAATTGTATTTTGAATATGTCTGATACTCTACTGATATACTTGAACTATATTTTGAATGAATATTAGTATTTAATTGATATACCAATATTATACATAGAAATTGGTTTAAAATTACTATTGATATCTTAGTGATACACTAATTATATACATGAAATTAGTTTTAAGAAACAATGCAAACGAAATAATTTTTATGACTACTGATATATTATTATTGATACACTAATATTGTTATACTTTCAATGAATTTTAAATGAGTATTGATAAAATACCGATGTATCAATACAATACTTCGTATTCTATTTTAAATGAATGATGATATATTATTGATAAGATGTACTTGAAATGCAATTTGAATTAGTACTAATTATACAATTGAAATATCAATGTTTTACTTGTGCATATCATAGTATATACTTCATATTTGTTATATTAACAAGATTATTCATATATTTTTTACTCTCTCTAAATCTAATATATCAGCTAACTGATATATTAAAAACATAACACAACTAATGGAAAAATCTAAATCAGACCATCGAAATTGAATTAATTAAATGAAAACAACTTCATGTTGAAACGAAACAGAACGAACAATATTCATCATAATCTAACAAACAATATCCATCATAATATAATTAAAATCATGGTATAGCAGTCGTGTAAATGATATACATTATGTTTAGTATCTCAGTCAACTTTATATTTGGTATATCATATATACCAAATATAAAATATAGGAAAATTACAGCAGATAAGACAATTAAGGAAAAATCTGAAAATATAATACATTTTAAAAATATTTCAAAATATGGCAAATATTGATCGATCAACTTTTAATTTTTTAAAATTCCAAGTTTGCCCTTTAGTATACATGTTTCTATCTTCTTCTACACTTTCCTTTTTGTTCCTTTTCTTTCTCCCTTGCTCTTCAGTGCACACGTTTTCCTTAGATTTGCGACATTTCTTGAAAGTTCATGTTGCAACATTGCCTCTGTCGAAGATCCGAAGTCTGATGTCACCGTCATCGATCGATGGCTCTTCGGTGGCGTATCAACAACATGAAACGACCAAAGTTCTTGTTGGATTTTTTGAGATGAGCGATTGTGATAGGGTAATAAAGATTGTTTCTTCTAAACGAGCAATTACTGTTTGTAGTTATAACAAATTTGATGTTGATGATTTATATTTGACTTAAATTATTGCGGAAAGAAAGAAATTCCTATAGGCATCTTCCTATAGAAAAGCCCCAAAAATTAGGGTTTGTGGCCGATTTGCAATGGAAATTGACCTTCAAGTGGCTCAATTAACAAAACCCCCCAATTGGTGATGTTCATCGGATTCAGAAGCAAATGCAAGCTCATGAATGATCAAATTCACGAGACCGTGCATGGAGTGGAGCTTTCGGACCTTCCATATTTGTGGGCTCTGAGAAAAACGAAAAGGGGGGGGGGTGGAATTCCGACATGCTTTCATTAGGGCCCGAGATCAGACGATGCAGATCCCGATCGGATGTTGTTGAAATCGACGAGATTACGCAAAAGAAAACTGATATCATGCTATCAATGATAGCTTCTATTACTGATCATGCTATCAGAGATAGTTTCTATCACTGATATCTAGTGTTTCACGTTAAAACAACATGCTAACATTTAATTTTTTTAACATGTTGAAGATTTTATTTCAGCAACTTTAACTATCAATTTTATTTTTGAATTTCTAAATCATATAAATGTCTTCTCTCACAGATACCAATAACATGAAATCAAGAATTTATTTAAACAAAATTCGCAGCTATGCTAAAAAATAAGTATTTTGGCAAAAATGGTCGAGGATTTTGGGAATGTTTGGGATAACAATTGATTACGCATTTTTCAAATTGAAAGCTATTACTGATAGCAGCATCACTAATAGCAACTGATAATAGTTACCAGTGATAGCAGTTGATAGCACATTTCTCAAACTGAAAGAAATCACTGAAAGCTGTTGGGTTTTATGCCCTAAAACTCGTAGATCGTAAATATAATTAATTGACCATCATCAATAAAGAGTTATCGATGTTATTTCATCAATAAAGAGTTATCGATATTATTTCAATAAATTTTATTGATTGTGTTGTATTCTATTTTGTCTTAACAACCCTAAATCCAATAAACTAACATCCTAGGTTATCTTATGAGTCTTGAATAGTATGTGGAGTGTTGGGTTTTATGTCCTAAAAACTTGCAATTTGTAAAATGATAAACATTTTCTATAATCAATAAACTAAGACCCATGACTATTACATGAGTACTTGAACTTTATGTGGAGACATAAGAGTGGATCAGGTTCGAGTAAATAGTCAAACTGAACTATAGTACATGAATAAGGTTCGATACCTTATTCTGCTAACACTATTGGATGCGGCCTACTCTGTAGTTGTTACAAAGAGTTGTAAAATGCTACATACGATGTGATCCTAATTCGTACATGTTATGACATGAGGAGTGGGGGCGTCATATGCAATGAGTTTGCATAAGATCAGACTATGAAATAAGTCACTCTTACTTTATAACGTTGTTTACTGTATAAGACTCACTATTTCACTTAGATGACCTAGGTAATTCGATCTTAATCTTGAGCAAACTATGAACTTTTGTTTATTTGAGATTATCATTACATTTGCATAAGTGAGGATTGACTCAATAGCATCGGCTCATTAAGCCTCCCATTTCAAGGGTAAGACCTAATAGATAGCTGGGGACATAGAGTGCAAGACGGAGTTCACACCTACCCAATTTAAGGATAGAAGAAAGGTTATTCTTTAAGTACTGAATCCAGGTCTTGAACAAGGGACCCCACCCTCTCACTGAGTTGAGAGAGTTTGGTTTAGTGATTGGATTACAAACCAGTTGTTCATTAGATGATCAGTAGTAACTTGAGGAATAAGACGTAATCTTGGGGGTAAAACAGATATTTGACCCAGCCGTTATTACGAACAACCTGTGAAGGGTTGACTTGCTGATTATGGTTAAATCATGTGGACATAATAAATCTACAGTGATGGGAGTGCAACTATGGGCTTTAGTGGAGTGACCCATTAGTTAACGAATGAGGGTTAATTTGGTCTAATGAGTTTAACAATTAATCTTGGATCGTTAGAGCCCATGATCTGTTGGTCCGCAAGGTCCCCTACTAGCTCTAATTGGACTAGCTCTAGAGTAGCGTGATAAGTTAATTTGAAATGTTCAAATTAGAATTAAGGGAATTGGTAGTTAAATGAGATATAATTACGTGTTTAATTTTAGAATTAAATGGAATAAGAGAATTTATATTTAAATATGATTTAAATATATAAAGATGAATGTGTGTAAAAATTAATTTAATATTTGATATTAAATTAATTAATTTTATTTAAAAATGAATTTATAAATTAATTTTATAAAATTATTTTTTTCAGTTTTAAAATCAAAATAGATTATAAAAAATAAAGTTTTGATTTTGATATAAAATTGGAAAATTGAAAAATACCATGCAAAAATGGAATATTGAGATATTCCATTATCCATCTTCTTCATGCTTACACAATATCCATTTCCTTTTCTTCATTAACTCCAAGCATGAGCTGCAACTCATGCAGCTCTCTTTCTTGCATGATGGTCTGCAATATATTGAAGAGATTGGAGTGAATTTGAGGCATGCAATCAAGAAACTCAATCTCAAGCTTGTTTTGAGTCCCATAACTCAATCTAGAGTACGAAAAGAATAGTGGGAAAGATCTTGAGGTGGTCTGCAACGAGATTCAGAGAAGATTGCAGCTGGAGATCGAGCTTTGAAGAAATTCTACAAAGGTATGTCATGAAACTCACTTGTTTCTGCAAGATCATGCTTTATATTTTGCCAAATTAATGAATTAGAGTGCTTAAATGATCCTCGTTGCTTCTGCTATTGCTGATACATTCCTACATTGAGACATACAGGGATCAATGTTTAAGATACAATCTAAAAGGTCTATAGTATAGGAATAAGGTTGGGTACCTTATCTTGGTGATACTATGGATATGACCCACTTTGTAATTGATACAAATACAATGATCCAAAATATTCGTATAGATGATATGCGAGTGGGGGTATCCTATGCAATGAATTTTCATAAGACTAAATGCAAAATAGTAACCATTAGATGTAATATCGTTGACTAGTTGGGTTTCTATTTCACTAGGATGATCTAGGCAACTTAGTCTTAATCCTTAGTGTATTATGAATTCCTGTTCACAAAGAATTATCCTTTAATTTGTATGGGTGAAAGTGACCAGTTCACCAACTCAATAAGCCTACCATCTTGGGGACAAGACCGAGTGGGGAGCTGGGAACATAATATTATAAGATGGAGTTCACTCCTTCCCGACTTTAAGTTAAGTATATGAGTGTTCCCATAAGTGGTGTCTCTCGAACTTGAACAAAGAGCCATATCCTCTCATTTCCCTGAGAGGGTTTCTGTTTAATGGTTGGATCAGAAATAGGTTGTTCATTGGAGAAGCACTGGTACTTAAATATAAAGAGGTAACCCAAGGGTAAAACGGTAATTGGACCCAGTTGGTGTTACAAACACTTGTAAGAACTAACTTACTATTGTTGGTCTAGATCCGTGTACACAAAAGTATATCTACAATGAGAAGAGTGCAATTGTGGGTCTTTAGTGGTGTGTACCCACAATTAACGAATATTGACTAATTTAGTTAATGAGTTTAGCCAATTAATCTCATTTCGTTGGAGCTTTTAATCTGTAGGCCCAAAAGGTGATCTTGTAGCTCGCTAAAGGATATTAATGAGGAATGATTTGAATAATTCAAATCAATTGAGGAAATTGTATATTAATGTAATTAATATATAATTTATTATAGATGTGATCTATAATTCACATAATGTGAGGGAGATATATTTGAATGATATTCAAATATCGGATTTATGGGAAATAGATTCTTAAAGAGTTGTATACATATAAATATGTAATATTTATATGTTAATTAACTCTATATTAAATATGATTTCTTATAGTTACTTAATTGATTAATTAATGGTTAGTTAATTGATTAAGAAATTTTATAGAGAGCTGGATGCATATAAACATGTGATGTTTATATTTGTTAATTAACTATATATATATATTAAATTGGATTTAATATATATGGTTACTTAATTGTTGTGTTAATTAATTAAATAAAAGTTATTTAATTAATTCAGCACAAGGGTAGAAAAAGAAAGACTTGGAGAAGGAGTTAATCCTTCTCCATATAAATTCCTGCTTATGACCATTTTTAGGGTAAGATTTCATTTGGTAAGATTTGAACCTAGCCACCAAAAAGAAAATCCTCTATTCACTCTCTTAAAGAAATTTCTCTGCCTCTTCCTCTTCCTCTTCCAATTGTTGGATACAACTTATCCAATGATTGGAATTCCTAAGAGAATAACAAGGTTATTCTTGTGCTCGTGTTCGAGATCGATTGAGAAGACGTTCATTTGAAAAGCTAGAGGAAATTTAAAGAGTCCCGGGAGTCTACAAAGGTAAGGATGGTTATTCTCTTTTGTTTCTCCTTTGTTAAAGCATGCTTTTATTATGTTTATCCAACATATGCTCTATTTAACATGCTAATTTTGAAGGAATGGTGAAGTTCAAATGCGGAAGTAGGATCATCCTAGTTAGTTTTTCACATAATTGAAGATTATAGAACAATAAATATTAAGCGTTATCAGAAAATTATAGCATGCAATAAAGAAGAGGAAGAGTTTGGATCAACTTGCCCTTGAAGCCAAAACCTTCTTCACAAAAGCCTCCTCTCTGGTCACGATCAATCACGAATGAAAAAGTCGTTAACGAGGACACCACCACAAAAGCAACCTCTGTATTCTCTATAGGGGAAGAGAATTCTCAGGAGTGTGTGGGCTCTGAGTTTTGGGAGAGGGAGAATAGTAATTTGAGAGAAGAAAATTCTCCTAGGAGATTTTTCATATAAAAAATTTTATGAGGGAGTGCTATAAAAAACGATGAAGAAGTGTTAAAACTCCCACACACATTAGAGCGATCACATTGAGAGAAAACTATATGTTATATAAAGTATAACACATAACCTATAGTTTATATATATATATATATATATATTTAGAATAGGTAATATTATTATACAACAAGGAGGATCCCACAGCCTGGAATCAAGACAACATCGCAATAAAGCACGAGTAAAGACAAAATTCAACAGAGGACAAAAATAAAACCAAACTCAAAAAAACAACCCACAAGAGTAAGAAAACAAGAAACACAAAGAACCCACAAGTAGGGAACAGCAACAGGACAAAATAACAATAGAAAGAACTTAAGGGGTAAAGAAATGGTCCCTCGACTCCACACACACAGGAGACACCCCTCCTCAGACAACACGTTCCACCTCCTCAACCAATCCCGTGTACTCAACCTGTCCCTCACGACTAACCAAGCATAGTAGAAATGACATAGAATACCACCCCCAGACCACAGAAGGCACACCCATGACACCTTAAGATGACGAGGACGCAAACTCTCCCACGCACTGGCGATAGAAAACTGGCCACTACCGCTCGGAACCCAAACCCAATAATCCTCCCCACTCACCCTAAGCCCCACTGCATGAATTAAACCATATATTTCAAGCAACTCTCACTACACTGTAGGCCACCTCCAACCTCTCTCACCATCCATAAACTCCGACAATCATGCCTTAAGATTACTCTCTGCATCACACATCACCCTAGAGCCATACATCCCCATAATCCCAACCTTTGACAACCAAGTATTCCACCATACAAAACAGGATCTCCCATCACCCATCTTCAAACGAACCAGGTGCTTGGATCTATCTCTACAACGCAAGATAGCCCCCAGGCACCAAGACCTCTCAACTTCACACCGAACTGCCCATAAAGACCGTCCACACAAAACATACGCCTCCATCCATGTCACCCATAATGAGCTAGACTTGACCAGAAGAAGCCAAAGTTGCTTCATAATAGCAGCCTGGTTCCACGAAGCCTCATGTTTAACACCCAACCCCTCTCCTTCGACAAGCACACCTCATCCTAGGCAACCCGAGCATCACCCGCCTTTCCACACAATCCCTTCATAAATAACTCTTTAACAGAAAATCCACCTTATGAGTAACACTCATAGGAAAAACAAAGATATTGTACCAAAACACCTGAAAAGGCTATAAGACAAATCTGACTAGCTGCAACCTCCCAGCAAACGAAAGGGACCGAGCCGTCAAGGTTCTAATACGAGCTGTAATCCTCTGGATCAAAGGAGCACAATCCATTGCCTTCAACTGACCAGCCAATAACAGTAACCTAAGATACCTAACAGGCAGCAAACCAAGGGTAAACCCCATAAAAGCGGCAAGCTTCTCAGCCTCACCAGAATGAACACCTGCAACAAACATGAAACTCTTCCCCACATTCATCATTAAACAAGACAACTCTGCCAACTCCACCAGGTCCCGTCTCACAAACTACAATGAACCCCTCTTAGCTGCACAGAAAATCATTAAATCATCTGCAAAAGCCAAATGAGTCAAGCCTACCCGTTCACACCATTCATGGAACCTAAATGACTCAGAAGGCTTATTTAACAACCGAGTAGTACCTCCATCACCATCACAAACAAAAAGGGTGACAATGGATCCCCCTACCTTAAACCCTTCTTACCCGGGAAAATCCCCTCAAGGGAACCATTGATCATCCCAGAGAAAGTTGGCAAAGTAACAGAAGCCCTCACCCAATTAACAAATTGAATAGGCGTACCAATAACAAGCAGCACACCAAACAGGAAATCCTAATTAACCGAATCATAAGCCTTCTAAAGGTTAACCTTGAACACACATCTCGACTTCCCTTTGTTCAACTGATAACCTCCCACAAGCTTCTGACACAATAAAATGTTATCAAAAATAGATCTTCTAGGATCAAACGCAAACTAGTTACCACTTATGAAAGAAGGTAACCACAATCGTAATCTCTCAGCGAGGACCTTTGAGATACACTTATACACAACATTGCAACATGAAATAGGACGAAAGTCCTCCATACGTTCAACACCAGGCCTCTTTGGAATAGGGTAATAGCAATCATGTTAACACCACCAGGTAGATAACAGGACTAAAAAAAATTCAGCACAGTCTCACAAAAATCATCTCCAACCATACTCCAAGCAAATCTATAGAAATCCACAGAAAACCCATCAGGCCCAGAAGACTTCCCAGATTTCATAGAAAATAAAGCCTTCTGAATCTCATCCTGACCCACTGAACGACCAAGTGCCTCCACACACTCCACCGGCCACTGGAATTGCAGAATACCCTAAATCTGTGCAGTCAGATCCCTATAGTCCACAGACTGTGCCCCCAAATTACCACGAAAGAAATCCACGGCCATACTCACCACCCGATCATGAATAGTTTGCCTGACACCTGTAACATCCACATCCAAAAACAAGCCAATACTACTACGACGAGATCAAACACAGCGATGAAAAAACATCGTATTCTGATCACCCAACTCCAACCATCTTACCCTAGACTTCTACCGAAGAGACGCCTCCTCCAATCTAGCCACTGACTAGAAAACCTCAATAGCCCGGGCAGCCTCTAAACAAACATTCTCAAATGAGGGATCCCTCTTAACAGTGGCCTGAGAATCCTCCATCCTCTGCTTAGCAACTCGCATCTCATCGGACAACATAGAAATACGTCTCTCAAATGACACACTCAAACTTGGTTTAAAAGCCCGTAAGTTTCACACAAAACTCGCCATAGGGGAAACATCTAAAGAGCTTCTTCACACAAACTTAATACTATCCAGAAAACCATATGCCTCTGCCCAATGGCTAAAATAATGAAACGAAGGACTCGGACAACACCTCACCTCACCTGTAGATACCAGAAGAGGACTATGATCAGAAATTTCCCACTGACCAACCCTAACCTCTGAAAAGGGGAAAGCCACCTTCCACGCCTCATTCGCCAAACAATTATCCAATCGACGAAGAATACCACTCCCCTAAACCATACTAGTCCAGGTAAACCAGTTAACAACCACATCCAACTCTACCAGATCAACCTCCAAGAGAGCCTTATCAAACTCCTCCTTTTCACCTAACCTAGGACAGCCACCACTAGCCTTCGAACTATTTCGAATAGCATTAAAATCAACTATGACAACTCCAGGATATTGCTAAGCATAACACAAATCAATCAACTATGACCACAAGTTATGCCTATCACTCACCTGATTAGAGGCATAAACAGCAACAACATACACTCGAGAATTAGATACAATATCCACCAAGGACCCAGAAATAAATTGATCCCCCCTAACATCCAGAATAAATCATAGGCATTCTTACACCACATCACCCAGATCCTTTGAACTCCCCTCGCACATCGGCACTCACACAACTCCAAGCGTCACTAAACCTACCCAAAACCATATCAAAGTTCTCTCGACGCACTTGCGTCTCAAGCAAATAGCAAAAAGTAACAGAAGAAGAAAGAAAATCTGTCACCACCCTACACTTAACAGGGTCATTCAACCTCTAATGTTCCAGGAACACCAGATCATGATACTGACAAGGATTACCACCTACCACCTCCCCCAGGGCTTGCCCGAACCCCCTATACTCCTATCCATAACAAGTAATGGAAGAGGGTTGGGAAGCACTACATCCAATGCCAACAAGTCCCCTCCTTCACTCCTCATAATATCTAACGGATTCTGCTTGTCCACATGCTTTATAAACCCCGTGCTCCCAGGGGAACCACTGACAACTCTACTCCCCGGGGGCAAAGAACCGGGAGACCCAATTCCAACTTTACCATTTACCACTCCCCTATCACGCTGACGGTGACTAACTAAAGTAAACTCGTCTCCACTCCCTTCATCATTATTCCCACCCGCTAAACCACCTCTTTTACCACCAACACCTTCACCCATCCCTTCACTCCCAAGGCCACCCTTAACCCCCAAACACCCCTTATTGAACGACACAATACTTAAATCTTGAACTGGAGGCATCAACGAATCCCCATCCACCTTTACACACACTCTGGCATACTATAACCTATGCCTCTCTCTCGTAGCAACACCAAGAGAAACAGGCCTCCCTATAGCACTAGCCAACACTGCTAAACCCTATTCGTCCATAAATCCAGGGGACACGCTTCATTTTAATCCAGATTGGAACAGAATCAAAGACAAAAGTTTCGGGAACAATACCTAGAGACCACTGATGCCATAAGATGGGCTTGCCGCCCAAATGCCACGGACCATTTTCTAACACTCGGTCCAGGGATTCTGTTTTGAGGAATTTAAAGATCATCAGACCATTTGCTAGCAAAGTAATCGAAGGCATCTCTACTCGTCCATAAATTCTCTAGATAAGGTGGCAGATCACAGTATATGGAAACTTTGCATCCACAAACTGACCTACCAAAGATTTCTCATATAAAGTAACATCTGCATCAAGAACCTCCTCACAAGGTTCAACAATAACCCCATCGTTCATAATCAAAATGGGGGAGGGGGAGGGGGGTAAACTCAAGATCACTCTTCAAATTCGGCCCAAACAAGACCGCTCACGATTGCTTTCCATTCGAACCCAATTTACCCACTCCTGAGCCTCCAAACTAACCGAACTGGCCACCCAATGTACAACCCTATCCTCATCACCTATCAAACCGTCATTATATCCACCCAATCGGTCTAGAATAGCCCATGATCCCTCCAGCCCATCCTTACTTCCCACCCCACGAGATTCCACCGCCAACCCAACCTTATTTTCTTCGCTCAGCCCAACCCCTCTCGATCTATCCATCTTACCCACCACACTTCTTAGCCCAAACTCAAGCCTGATCTCTCCCTTCTCCAGCCCAACTGTATTCCACAAGATCCTCCCACATGGTCCAGACGTCACACCTTTCTCCACCTTCAACTAGGCCTTCCTAAGCCCAATAAACCTAGGCAGACCCACACCCTTCTTCAACACATCTAGCCCAACCCCTTCAGAAGACCCCCCCGGTTCTCACCCTCCCAGTTTGACTCTGGTTCCAAGCTAGATCCCCGACTCGTCTTCAACCTATCCTCCGCTGCCTCACCTTCCTTCATCTATACCTCATTTGAGCCACCCACTCAACTCCAACAAAAAACTTCTCACCAAACCCCTCAACCTCCTCAACTCGGGTTGACCCGACTCCCTTCAACTCTAAGCTTGAAGTATTTCCTTCTGGCACCTTAACCTCAGGCTTCAAAACTTGATAAGGCTGATGCACCACCTTTGATCCAAATTTCTCCTTCAGCCTCAACGGAGAACGTTTTACGCACCATAAAATCAGCTAACAACAACCTAACACAATTCCCAGATCTAGCCAAATCACAAAATTGACTCCCAAGGCCCGACGAAACCCAACCACAGATATTACCGAAGCCAGAGCCAGACACTTCCAGATCCAACCAAAACGAAATAGATTTCAACTCATCAATCACACATCATCACCATATAGTAATCGCTTGGGAGAGAATAACCACGACTTCAACTCAAGGCCCCAAAACGGAGCCAGCACTCAAATCCTGTGAATCGCCTGAGAATCGCCCAAGGGACAGAGACAAACTTTCAATAATGCATGACATTTAATATAAATCACATTTATACTAAATTTAATTATATGAATCTCATCCATATAATTAATATTTGAATCATATTGAAATATTTAATTCCTCTTAAATAAACCTTATATTATAATGTATAAAATAAATGATATTAATTATATCATATACAATTAAGTTAAGTTAATTATATCACATATAATTAATTCCCTGGATTAGTTTTATCAAAGGATTGCCTTCATATGTAGGAGTTCATAAGTCACTTAGGATTTATGTCATGTCATTTATTGTCATTCTGGTGAAATGTAAATCTCTACTATTAATGGTGTTATATAAAGAGGCTATTCATTTCATGGTCCAGTCTTATACAACCCTTTTGTGTAGAACACTCTCGCTCACATGTATGTACATGAATGATTAGGATCAGATCATTTGTAGCACTTTACAACAATTGTAACATCTACAAAGCGGGTCATATTCATAGTGTCACAAGGATAAGGTATCCAACCTTATCCATCTACTACAGGCCATTTAAGTTATCACTTAAACATGATCCACCTGTATATCTCTACATATATGTTTAGGCTACAGAAGATAACCTTGAACGTTAGTTTATTGGTTTTGTGGGTTAATACTACTAAATGTGGAATAAAATATCGCATATTTTATTAAATAAATAAATCATTTATACATTACAATTAAAAACTACAGGACCCACGAGATTTAGGGCATCAACTCCAACAATTTTTGTTTTTCACAAAATGTAAAAACCAAATACAAGATGATCCTAATGCTTCCTCTCGAGATTTGATCCCCAACAATAACAACTATCAGTAATATTCACACTGATAGCAAATATTCAGTCAGCAGCACTGATTGCAGTTATCAACAATAGAAATTATTAGCACGTTTCTCAAATTTAAAGCTATTACTGATAGCAACTATCAATGATTGCAATTGATAGCACACTTCTCAAATTGAAGGCTATCACTGATAGTTGCTATCAATTAAGCTTTCATTTTTTAACTATTTGGTTTTTATATATTTTTATTTTGATAATTATATTTATTTTCTTACAATGTTTTACCATTTTTTTTTAATCTTTCTTAACTAAACTATTAAACTTTGTTAGATTTGATAAATTTTTTTTTTTTAAACTAAGGCTTTGTTTAACAAAATAATATTATCCTTGTACCACTAAGCTAAATGTTTTTTTTTTTTTTTTTTTTAATTTCAAAAGTTGCGGTTTTATTTGATAATCAGTTAACTTTTTATTTTTTATCTTTAATTTAAAACAATTATTCTTGTTTCCAATAAGCTTTTCTTCTTTAAAGCACATTTGAGTTCTTTAAAAAACTTTGAGAGAAAAATAAACCTTTTATTATAAATATTATGATAATAGATGCTAATTAGATGCTCATGCTTATTATCCATTAACCATGTGTCATGCCCCCCATTTTCCAAAGTATTGTTCATGTGTCTCAACTTTACACCTTTTACTTCCCAAAATGACTATAAATAGTGACATTTAGTGGATTTTGGAAGACATGCACATTATTGGCAAAATCCATGAAAATTTCAAAAAGTGGAGATTTTAGAGAAATTGCTTATTTCATATTTTGTTAATTTATTTAATTTTATTTATTTATATATTATGTTTAATTTATTTTCTTATTATATTGTATTCTATTTATTTTAATATTATATTTTATCGGTATCCGTGTTCCTGTTGTGCTCCTCAAGTTCACAACATGTTATCAGGAGCTCCTATCGTTTTCCTCACTAAAGGTAGGCCTTAAAGGTATGTCGATATTTTCCTTTTCATTATAATTAATAAATTAAATGTTCTTTTACATATTTAATATATATTAAATTTTTTATATAAATATAATATTTTTAATAGTGTTATTACGAAAATGTTATAAAAATAGAATTTGTAGCATTTGTTATTAATGGTAATAATTATTTATTATTAGTGCTTGATGCCAAAATACACTTTGGTACCATAAAATGTGATCATCAAAAACAAATTTTCTTCCTATAACTCATTGTAAATAGATGCACTTGAGGTTCCAAAATTTTAAATCAATATTTTAGAAAAGACATTTTTCTACATTTTGTATATACTCTTGCAGTAGTAATATCGAGAGAAATATTTTAAACAGTTTTATGAACTGATTTCATGTCTTCTTGTGGCCGAACAAAATAATGAGTTATTGATGAAAAATCATGAATCTTAACCAATTGGAATAACACCACTCCCTAAAGTGAATGCTATAAATGTTAATAATCGTGGTCGAGATCGTGAAGTGGTAGAGGAAGAAATAATTATTGTTTTCGTGGTGATCGTTCTAATCATTCAAATTGCAAAAGAACCACACAAAATGATGATCGCAAAGGAAAAGCTCTACAACATAAAGTGTTGAAAATAAATGTTTCTAATGCAAAATGACTAGGCATTGGTCACGTACATATTGTACGTCAAAACACTTAGTTGATGTCTATCAAGCCTCCCTAAAGGAAAAAGAAAAAAAAATGTGGAAACAAATTTTGCATACTAGGATAATGACATATTTAACCCATCCCATATGAAAAATTTGGACGTAGCGGACTTTTTTGAATCTCCTAAATAGAAAATCGGCATAATTGATGAAACATCAAGTGTTTCCTTTTTCTTTGAAAATATTTAGATTTAATATTTTTTTTATTTATCTCCATGTTTTTTTTCTTCGCTTAGTAGATGTTAACCTTTGTATATTCCAAATGTAGTTTTAATTATTGTAATTATTTTCTTTTAATGAAGAAACCTGGATCATTTTCATATATTGGGTAACTAAAAAATAAGTAAAGAAGATCTATATCTAGCAGACAATGCAACTACACATACAATACTTACAAGTAGAAAATATTTTCTAAACTAACAATGCTGGAAGCAAAAGTCAATATGATATCAGGTTCTGCAAATCTGATTGAAGGGTTTGGAAAAGAAATTCTTATTTGACCTAGACGAACAAAATTTACAATTGACAATGCATTGTTCTCTAGTCAATCAAAGAGAAATCTACTTAGTTTCAAGATATATGTTGCAATGGTTATCATATTTGAGACTGATAGAAAGAATAATGTGGAATATTTTTATATCATATGTACTGTCTCATATGAAAAATGTATATTGAAAGAGTTCCTTGTTTTATCTTCTGGATTATATTATACTCATATAAGAGTAATTGAAACATATACAATAATGAACCTGAAGTTCATGAGTCCAGACATATTTACAATTTGGCATTATAGATTAGGTCATATACGGTCTATAATGATGAGAAGAATTATTGAGAATTCAAATGAACACTCATTGAAGAGCCAGAAGATTCTTCAATCTAATGAATTATCATGTGATGCTTGCTCTCAAGGAAAATTGTTAGACCATCACCAACTAAAGTGGAGATTGAATCACCTACATTTTTATAACAAATTCATGGTAACATATGTGGACCTATTAACCTACCAAGTGGACCATTTAGATATTTTATGCTATTAATAAATGCATCCAGCAAATGGTCACACGTATGCTTATTATCAAATAGAAATCTTGGATTTTCAAGATTACTTGCTCAAATAATTAAGTAAAGAACACAATTTCCTGATTATACAATTAAGACCATTCGTCTTGATAATGCTAGTGAATTTACATTCCAAGCTTTTGATAATTATTGATGTCAATTGGGATAAGTGTTGAACATCTTGTAGCTCATGTTCATACACAAAATAGTTTATGAGAAAATAATACGATCATAAGATATAATGCAAGATTAGTTCCACAAGGTTTATCACAAAAATCTGGTATTGATTATTAGAAGACGTATTCTCCGGTGGTAGATGCAATTATTTTAAGATATTTAATTAGTCTAACTGTATATGAAAATTTGGGCATGCATTTTATGGATGTAGTCATAACATATTTATATGGATCTCTTGATAATGATATTTATATGAAAATCCCAAAAAGATTTAAGGTACCTAATCAAATTCCTCGGAATTGTATTTAGTAAAGTTACAGAGATCATTATATGGATTGAAACAATCAGGAGGAATGTGGTACAATCGTCTGAGTGGGTATTTGTTGAAAAAAGAATATCAAAACAATCCAATGTGTCCATGTGTTTTTATTAAAAAAAAAAAAAAAAAAATCATAGTCAAGATTTGCTATTATAATTGTATATATTGTTGACTTAAATATAATTAGGATTCCTGAAGAGCTTCCAAAAGCAATAGACTATCTTAAGAAAGAATTTGAGATAAAAGATCTTGGAAAAACAAAATTTTGCCTTGGCTTACAAATTGAGCATTTAGCAGATGAGATGTTTGTTCATCAGTCAATTCATGCAGGAAAAATTTTGAAAAGGTTTTATATGAATAAAGCACATCCATTGAACATTCCAATGGAAGTTCGTTTACTAAATGTGAAGAAAGATATATTTCAACCTCGAAACGATAATGAAGAACTTCTTGGTCCTAAAGTAGCATATCTTAGTGCAATTTGTGTATTTATGTATCTTGCTAATAATACAAGACCAAATATTATTTTTCAGTAAATTTATTAGCAAGATATAATTCTTCTCCAATAAAAAGACATTGGAATGAAATTAAGCATATATTCCGTTATCTTCGAGGAACGATTGATATGAGTTTGTTTTTTTCAAATAAATCAAATGTTGATCTAGTTGGTTATGTAGATTATGGATATTTATTTGATCCACACAAAGCTAGATCCTAAATAGGTTATCTATTCACATGTGGAGGAATTGCTATACAGTGGCGGTCAATGAAACATACTATAACCGCTACTTCCTCAAATCATGCTGAAATTCTTGCAATTCACGAGGCTAGTCGAGAATGTGTATGGCTAAGATCAATGACTCAGCACATTCGTGAAACATGTGATTTGTTTTCTGATAAAAATCTTCCAACAATATTATACGAAGACAACACAACATTCATATCTCAAATCAAAGGAGGATATATAAAAGGAGATTGAACAAAGCATATTTCACCAAAACTTTTCTACACTCATGAGCTTGAAGAAAATGACGATATCACTGTATAACAAATCTGTTCGAAAGATCACCTTACAGACTTATTTACAAAGGCATGACCTACCACAATCTTTAAAAAACTAGTGCAAAACATTGAAATACGACGGCTCAGAGATCTCAAGTGATGTTTCCAAGAAGGGGAGTAAATATACTTTTTAGGAGTATAAATTATATAAAATATGTATTATTTTCCCTTCACTAGGATTATTTTCATTGAGTTTTTTTCCTAGTACGATTTTAACAAGGCATATTTCATATATTAATGGGCATCTAAGGGAGAATATTATAAAATATTATGATAATAGATATCATTAAATGCTCATGCTTAGTGTCCGTTGATCATGTGCCATGCTCCCATTTCCTAAAGTATTGTTCATGTGTCTTAATATTATACATTATTAGTATTCATGTAATCCATCTCTTACTTGCCAAATTGCCTATAAATAGTGGCATTTGGTAGATTTTAGAAGACACACACATTAGCAAAATCTATGAAAATTGGAGAACCGGAGATTTTAGAGAAATTTCTTATTTCATGTTTTTTTAAAATTTAATTTAATTAAATTTATTTATATATTATATTAAATTTATTTTCATATTTATTTATTATATTATTATATTATATTTAATTTATTTTCATATTTATTTATTATATTGTTATATTATATTATATTTATTTTAATATTATATTTTATTAGTATCCATGTTCCTGTTGTGCTCCTCAAGTTTACAACTCTTTTAAACATTGTTGCTTTATTATTTTGTTAAAAAATTTGGCTCATTATTTCTAAAAAACACAGTTCCTAAGAAGTAAGTAATAAGACAAGAAAATTATATATAAAAAAAAATGTATTATAATTTTTAGGATAAATATCAATTTATACCCCTGAACTTTGGGTGTTGTACCATTTTAAACCCTAAACTTATAATAATATCAAATTAAACCTTGAACTTTGGAGATTGTATCAATTTACACCTCAAACTAATAATTGTATCAATTTAAACCCTGAACTTTCATAATTTTATCAATTTAAACCCTCCATTTAAAAGGTTTAATTTGATATTATTATAAAATTATATATATATATATATATATATATATATATATATATATATTTTTTTTCTAATAACTTTATAATAAGGTTTTTTTGGTAAATAAAAATTAAAAAAAATTATGAAACCCGAAAATAAAAAAAATGGTTTGAGACATTTTAAAAAATATATCTAAAGTGGAGTCCATTTCTCATAATTTCTCTTTCCAAACATGGTTCACTCACTCATGAAACTTGTATAAAAACCATGGTCGATGCCTTCTTCCACAAGAATTAATTGATACACAAAATGAGATCTTTAGTGCTTTACATTGTTGTTTTTCTTTCTCTTGCAACTTGCACCATTGAAGGCAACCAACTCTCTTTGTCATCATTGGATTCATATGCCAATGATTACAAACACTTCATTCAAGCAATAAGAGATTCTCTCACTCAAAATACCTATCAGTTGTATGGTATACCTGTCTTGAAAAAGGTAGTTCCTCCTTTTGAACGTTTCACCACCTTTACCCTCACCAATGAAATTGATGAAACTATCACTCTTGCAATAGACAAGGTAAATCTCGGAGTTGTAGGATATCTTTCAAACAACATTTCCTATATGTTTCTTAATGCTCCAAGAGAAGCTTTTCGAGTCGTCTTCCCGTCGACTTGTCGAGTCATTCTTGATTTCGATAGCGATTATAAATCCATTGAAATTGCAGCTAGTACTACAAGACAAGAAATTGTTCTTGGATTTGATCCTATGGATGTAGCCATCTCCACCTTATTTCACTATCAAGAAAATTCCATCCCTAAAGCATTTCTTGTCATCCTTCAAATGGTAATAGAAGGATTAAAATTCAAGTTCATTGAGCAAAGTGTTTTCATGAGCTTAAAATATCGTTACAACTTCAAACCTAGTCTTGCAATTGTTAGCTTACAAGACAATTGGGTAAGACTTTCTTCACAAATCCAAGCATCTTCATCACTACAAGGATTATTTGGAGAAGTTATTGAGCTTTATGATTCGAATGATAAAATCATTCGAGTGGATGCCATTGATTATCCAATCATACTCACTAACATTGCCATGCAACTTTATCATTGCAATGTTAGTACAAATATCATAAAGATGACGGTCCAAAATGATTCATGCTATATACAATCACACTCTACACGTATTAGTGGGAGAGCAGGACTTTGTGCTGATGTAAAAAACGGATTTTCTAATGATGGAAATCCTATCATTCTGTACCCATGTGGACAACAAGCGAACCAAAACTGGACATTTCAAAGAGATGGGACAATTCAATCATTAGGAAAGTGCTTAACTTTTAATGACACAAACTTTGTTGTTATTTATAATTGTAGTAAAGTTGCACCAAGCACTATCAAATGGAAAGTTTCAATTGATGGGACAATCAGCCATCCTAGTTCTGGGCTTGTCTTAACAGCAAATTCACCAGCAGCAAACACCAAATTGAAAATGGAAGCCAATACACAAACTTTTAGCCAATGTTGGAGGGTTGGAAATTACATTGAACCAATTGTAGGTTCAATTATAGGGTTTTATGGGGTTTGTTTAGAGGCAACAAATGACAACACAAACTTGAAGTTGGCAGATTGTGTGAAGAACAAGAGACAGCAATATTGGGCTCTTTATGGTGATGGAACTATAAGAGTAAATAGTAGTCGCAATTTGTGTGTGTCTTCTTCTTCCTCAGATTGCATACCAGGTCGGGTCGTTACTGTTCTTAAGTGCAATGGAGGATCAAACCAACGTTGGTATTTCAATGTTAATGGCTCAATCATGAACCCTAAATGTGGGATGGGGATGGATGTTGATACACGTTGGAATGATATTATTTTGTATCCTAAAACGGGTGAAGCTACTCAACAATGGTACTTATTCTACTAAGTTTTTGGTTGTCATATCCACACATGATATGTTGAGTATATGTATTGTATGATCTAATAAATAATAAGTGTGGATTACTCTTAAGGGGTATTTGTCATTTGTTATATATTTTATGGTATAGTAAATTTGAAAGTTCAAGGTTAAGGCAAAATCAAGCATAGTTGTATGATACTATTAGAAAAATTAGCACTTAGTGTGTTGTCACAAGAACCATGCCTTCAGAACTGAACTGATAGTAAATTTAATTATATATCATCTAATACTTTCCCTTATTTGTTGGTTTAAATTAAAATATGTAGAAGAACTAAACAAGTAGAAATCAATATTAATTAAGGAGAAAACAAAATTAGAAACATCTGAACATAGGACCTCTTGAACCAACCTGTTCTGATACTATCTTAAATCGACAGTTGACATAAAAGCTTAAATTGATAGATGAAGGTAAATTTAATTATATATCATCTAACAAAAATTGCTACTTCGAAACCCTAAACCTTCCAGCAAAACAATGGAAGATGAAGAAGAGAAGAGAATGCAATCAACAACACACAAAGCTATATGAAGATTGCCAAGGATTTCATTTTTAGAAATGCAGAGAGAAACAATATAGCTGGATAATTGTTCTACCTCACTCTCCCTCTCACACAATACATTCAATTATGTTCTTCCTATAATTCTTGAGTTATTCTTTCTTATACACATAACAAAAAGAGTCTTAGATAGAAGTTTGTTGTAGCTTAGGTATGTTATAGAAATTATCTAACTAAATTGTTTTCCTTCTTAACAACTTCAGACAGCTCAATCTCGGGCAAGTGAATTTACTTCAGCAGATTTTAATAGATACCAATTACTGTAACATAGAACTATGGTTTGGTCCTTGCCATGTGTTGTTTTATTGATAGTTTAATTCCAAGTTTGCTTAATCCCTTATGACATCAGCTGAAAAAAGTTTCTCGCTCTCACGTGACATCTGACAAAATTTTGTTAGCGTCACATGCTTCAAGTTATTTTTGGGCCGTTTGAATTGATTCGAGGAAAAAGTGTTTTTCAAAAAACTAATTTTTATACACTTTTGACAAAAATGATTGAAAATGCACGGTTGCAAAACACTTCAATGTTTTTTTACAATAACTTATCTTTTAAATTAAACACTTACAAATCCATTCTAATAACTCATAAGATTGGATTATTCCTCTATGTGTTGAAACAAAAGCTGAAGGGCGAGGAGAGAAAAATACCAGAAAGGGGGTGTGCTCTGTATTGGCCAAGAGTTTTGATATTCTTTATCATTCTCTCAGGGATTGAAATGACTGGAGAGAGCTCGGAGAGTGAATTTGAGAGAGACAAGAGCTTCATTGCTGAGGATGGAGCTGATTAGTATTTGAATCTTCAAGGTGGTAAACACTCATTCATTCCGTTTAGCTCTTCTTATTTATGGTGTAAATGGCTGCAGAATAAACTCAATAACATTGTATTGACTACAGTAGACGCAGATTATTTATGGTCAAACCATCATAATTGCTGGGTTTTCTTCTTCTATTCTTACTATTCTAATTTATTCGAGTAAGTTTTGTATATTTATGTGGAAATTGTCACTTCTCATTGGTTATTCTTGATCGATCAAATGAGTATGAGTGATGAAATTTAGAATAGATGTAGTCTAAGTGTAAGTATACACTATCGATGAAGTAATAATCCTTGGAGTATTCCAAGTTGTGGTTTAGATAGTGAGTCGGTAGAGGTTTTGCTTGAAAGTAGTAAATAAATATAGACGAACTATTGGGATTTTGCTCTAAAGCCTCGTAGTTAATTAATTATTTAATATAATATTTAGTTTAATTATTAAATATATGCAACAATAAATTATCTATTACAGTAAAAAAAAACAAGGTTTTGAAACTTGAACAGTCACTACAAGAATTTTGGGCTTTAATGTCGGTTGAAAAAAGTGAAATCGGATGTATAATGTTGGCTGTAAAAAAAACAGATCTTTAATGTCAGTTTAAACCGACATTGAAGATGGTTACAATGTCGGTTTAAAACCGACATTAAAGGCCTCTCATTTATTTTTTTTTTAACTTTATTAAAAATCCATTTCAAATGAAATCTTCTCTCCTTTCACTTCTCTCTTACCAAACCTTCTCTTACCAAACCCTATCTTCTCTCCTTAGCTTGGTCGTGCACATCACTTCCCTAGGTTGTCGTCACTAGTGTTGTTTGGATCTCCATCGTCGTCGGCTTCTTCCGGTGGTGGGTCATCGTCGTGGATGTTCTCCGATTGTTTTTCAGTTGGTTTTCGTCGGCGCCTGGGTGTTCTTCGCCGATGCGTGGGTGTTCTCCGTTATTTTTCGCCGGCGCATGGGTGTTCTTTGTGTGGGTGTTCTCTATTGTTCTTCGCATGTTCTTCTGGTAGTTGTTCGTCGTGGTTGGGCGTTGTTCTTCCGGTTGTTCGTCGTGGTTGAGCGTTGTTCTCCAGGTGTTCGTTGGTTGGTTTTTCGATGGTTGTTCGTCGTGGTTGTTCTTCCGGTGGGTCAGCTCGCCATTCATCCAGCTGGTTCTGGTCATAGAGGTGGGTCACTGACATCATGGTCAACTCTCCGTTTGTCAGATCTGCCGTCTCAACTCTGTTTGCAAGGTCTGATGCCCACCGGCGTTCAAATCTTCGAGCTCCAGTTTAGATCTCTTCAAGTTTGTGGGTTGTTTAAGTTGTTTGCTCGGAAAGGTAAAATTTTATTTTCATATGAATTTTCAATTTAGTAATTTAAAGCTATCTCATGCATTTTATTTTTATTTTAATGATTAAGCTTATTGAAATTGTAAAATGTTGGAATTAAATAAGTTGAAGTATATATACTTGGTTGGTAATCTTGCTTGGTGTGGTTCAAGTGCATATCAAAATCATTTTCTTTCAATTATATGTAAACTAACTTGGTCTTACTTGGTTGATAAAGCTTGATTGGTGTGGTTCAAGTGTTATTTCGTTAATTTTATGTTTTGTTTTAATGATTAAGCTTCTTGAAATTTGTTAATGTTGGAATGAAATTAGTTCAAAAATATATACCCAGTTGATAATCCTGCTTAGTGTGGTTCAAGTATATATTAAAATAATTTTCTTTCAATTATATATAAACTAATTTGGTCTTATTTGGTTGATTAAGTTTGATTGATGTAGTTCAAGTGTTATTTCTTTAATTTGATGTTTTGTTCCAATGATTAAGCTTCTTGAAATTTGTTAATGTTGGAATGAAATTAGTTGAAAAATATGTACTTGGTTGATAGTCTTGCTTGGTGTAGTTCAAGTATAAATCAAAATCCTTTTCTTTCAATTATATATAAACTAATTTGGTCTTACTTGGATGATTAAGTTTGATTGGTATGGTCCAAGTGTTATTTCATTAATTTTATGTTTTGTTCTAATGATTAAGCTTCTTGAAATTTTGAAATGTTGGAATTAAATTAGTTGAAGAATATATACCTTGGTTGGTAGTCTTACTTGGTATGGTTCAAGTGTATATCAAAATCCTTTTCTTTCAATTATATATAAACTAACTTGGTCTTACTTGGTTGATTAAGCTTGATTGGTGTGGTTCAAGTGTTATTTCATTAATTTTATCTTTGTTCCAATGATTAAGCTTCTTGAAATTTGTTAATGTTTGAATGAAATTAGTTCCAAAACATGTACTTGGTTGATGGTCTTGCTTGGTGTGGTTCAAGTGTATATCATAACCAATTTGTTAATGTTTTTAGGTCTTATTGTTGATTATGGTTAAACTTACAAGCTTACAGTTACGTAATTTTCTCTTGTTATTGTTTGTCTTTTTTGTAGATTAAGTTGCATATTTTACAATCATGGATAAGTCATGGATGAAAATGAATAGAATGTCAGTTGAGTATGGTTTAGGGGTTGAGATGTTTATCAAAAATGGTCTAAATTATTCAAATATACCGAATGTCAGGAGTTGTCCATGTTTGAAGTGTGTGAATGCAAATACTCTAAATGTAAACACAATAAGAGATCACTTATTTTTTAATTGGTTATGGTAGGACCATTCAACAATTAAGAGCTTCGGCCACTCCTCCAAATATACACACCAATGGTACCATCAAACTCTTGAATGGACATGCCATGCATAACATGAACGATGTAGACATGATCCGTATCAATTTGAATGAGCATATATTTGGAAGAGACAAATTTGTTTATTTAGCCGCGATGATCTGATCCAATATTGCAATATGGTTGAAATAGGTTACATGTGTGTTTTGACATACATTGCGTAAGTATTACTCATCTAGATTCACTCGTGTATATTTTGTTCCATGTTTAAATAATAACTTTTACTTTGTTTAGATATCTTTGGGATGAATGTGGTCGTGATATTACGAAGAATTTTTTTATAATTGATCAAGAAAGAATATCGCCACATGTGAAGTCTAAAGATATTCAAACTAGAAATTTAGCCAACCAACTAGAATTAGCTAATTTGGACCAATTAGTTCTTATTCCATATAACACAGGGTAAGTAAATACAAGTTCTTTAGTTATTTTTAATTTGCATTATATGTGTGCTAATATTTTAAAATTGTTGCTTATTATAGTTATCATTGGATATTGATTGTAATCAATCTACAAGAAAATTGTGTTTATGTTTTGGACTCTATTCGAAGTAAAGTTCAAGAGCATTTTCATGGAGTTATAAATATGTAAGTGTAATTGAACTTTCTTAACTCTTAATTGAAGTATTTATGTTTAACTAACGTTTTAAAACTATTTAGTGGATTGAAAACATTGCAAGCCAAGCACGATCTCCAACACAATCGGTCTTCTCCAAAATGGAAACTATAAAGGTAAATTTGCATTAATTTTTTAACAATTCATATTCATTCAAACATAAGAATAATTGTTTTCAACTTCTTTATATGCAGTGCCCCCGTCAATTAGATTCTGTAGGATGCATGTATTATGTGCAAAAATATATACACGAAATAGTGCATAATCCTACTACTCCCATTACTAGCCTCGTACATAAATTATTTATTTTTTATATACTAGCTTTAATTTAATAAATGATGTAAACTTATGTTGAGTTTATCTTTTTTTTTTTTTTCTTTTTGTAGTTCAATACAAAAAATGCATACCCAAGGAGAGATTGGTGTAATTCGAACCCAAGGGACAAATTTTATTGATCGATTTGCGTAAGGATGTACTTTTTTTTTTTTTTTTTTTGGTCTCAATAGAATGTAAATCCTAGCTTAGAATGAATCTTGATGAGTTTTGAGTAAAATATGCAAGTTTAGAATGAATCCGAAGTACTAATCGTTGGTTTGTGGATAGACGAATTGTTATCTAACCATGATCTGTTTATTGGAAGATTATGTATAATTTTTTTGTTTATGGGGTATTTGGTGTAAGCATTCATGGAAGTACTAATTGATATTTATAAATGAGAGAGAAATGATTATTAAAGAGGTGGTTGATAATTATAATTATTGTTCTATGAAAGTATGTTATCGATATACAAATGTTGATTAGTGTGTTTATTTCATATTTGATGAGTACTTATAGAATGGATTGGAAATATTAATTCTTATTTATGGATAAATTATTATAGAAGTGTGCTTCATTGCAGGTAACTTTGTATTTAGTTTTGTGGTTGAGTGTATTGTTCTGTCTATTGTTATATTTTCAGGTTTGAGTTTAGTGAATTCATAGGTGGAAAGCAAATATTGTTGAATTGTCATGCAGAATATAACAGGCACGCATTACAATCAATAATTTTTTATATTTTTTAATAAAAAAAACAATGACAGACATTTCCTGACCTAACACAAGACATATAATGTCATTTTTAACTTTTTTGACGGATATTAAAAATGGATTCGGCAATGGAATTAAAAAAAATGGACAATAATTGAAAAACTAGACATGGATTCTAGGCTTCAATGTCGGTTTAAAGGGCTTCAATGGATTCTGGGCTTTAGTTGACAAACGACATTAAAGCCCATAATTCTCATAATGAGTATGTAATTGACATATAGGTAGATAATGTTCAAGTAAAAACCTAAAAATTTTTAGCATATGGATAAGGTTGGATGTCTTATCCTAGTGACACTATGGATACGGTCCACTTTGTAATTGTTACAAACGATGTGCTCCAAATTGTTTATGTAAAGTCATGCGAGTGGAGTATCCTATATAAAGAGTTTGTATAACATTGGACCGCGAAATAATTAATCTCTCTTTGCAATACCGTTGATTGAAGAGATTAATATTTCACAAGAATTACCATATGTAATTCGATCTCAAGCTGAGTTACGAACTCCTCTCTGTGAGGGCTCGTCTTTTGATTTGTATGGGTGTGAGTGGCCCAAGTCGTCGACTCAATAAACCTACTATTTTTGGGACTTGACCAAGTGGAAAGTTGGGACAAAACTACACAAGATGAAATTCACTCATTCCCGCCTTATGATAAGTAGATGAGTAATTCCTCTTTAGTGTTGATTCTAGGACTTGAGCAATCACTATAGGAAAAAAGTCTACAATAGCTTTGAAAAATGCTCTAATAGGTATTTTACAGTGTTTTCTGCAAAGTCGTGACAGCTCAAGCTATTAAAAGTATGGGACTTTTTATAGCATTTTTAAAATGCTATAAAAGTTCCAACCTTTTTATAGCATTTAGTAACATGCTATAAAATACTTAACTTTTTATAGCATTTTGCAAACTATATCTAATCTTTGTAAAATGTACTATAGCATTTTGAAAAAGCTACAAAATTACTTTTATACGTAATATACGAGGTTATTGTTTGTCTATTATAGAATTTTTTGCAACTATAACTATTTGTTTAAGGAAAGCTATAAGAAGCCTTCAAATGTTCAAAAGAAAAAAAATTCCCATAGCTTTTATAAATATTTTATAGCTTTTTTAGGAAGAACTTTTTATAGCTTGCCGATTATATTCATATTACTATTATTGTGTTTTATACCTTGCTACATATTAAAGTGAAATTAAAAAATACTTATAATCCACATAGTCAAAATAAACATTCATACAAGATTCATATTGTCAGGGGAAAAAAAAACAGATGTACTGATGTGTATCGTACACTTGGAAACAAACATAACATAAACTTTATAAATCACAAAATGTTGATATACAAAATCCAATTAACTCCAGCTTAGTTGTGTTTGTTGTCTAGATATTACATGCATTGATAGTCCTTAAGCAACCTACAAAAAATCATTAAGTAATAAAAAGTTAAGTAAAATTATTTAAATAAAGAACAAAAATAATAAATAGATATACATACAAGTCAAAATTTTGTACTACCAATTGTATCTTGGATGTGTATCTTATGATGATGGAAGAAAATAAAGATGGAATAAAGATGGAAGAAACAAAGAACAAACGATTATCTAAAAACTAAATCCGTAAAGTAACTTTCAACCAATTTCATGTGCATAATATCTACCTAAACGAATCATAAATATAGTCACAAAGATAACTCCCCTATGCTTTTTCACCCACAACAACATAGTAGAATCCTTGAAGGTATTTTTAACCAAATACACCTATTTTGTAATCAAAAGAACACAAAAGTATCACATAGTTAAGATTTTACTTTCCATTTTCTCAATTGTCAAACAAGCTAAAAGAAAATAAACATGGAGATTAAAAAACAGAGTTAAAATATAAATAACACTAATACGTACCCAAAACTTTTTAAGATCTAGAAATGACCATCTCCTTTAGTAGAAGATTGATGTTCAAAACTCATAGTGAAGAGCAAAACTATATACACAAAAACATAAACTTGTGAATTAACATGTATATCATAAGCGTAAAACATTGCAAGACACATTTATGTATTTTAAGGAAGAAAAATAACGAACAAAATGTAGAGAATTATATCCATTCACCCTGAAAAATGACTTCACATAACAACCACTACAAGAATTTTGGGCTTTAATGTCGGTTGAAAAAAGTGAAATCGAATGTATAAAGTCGATTTTTTTTTTTTTAAAAAAAAAGTAGATCTTTAATGTCGGTTTTAAACCGACATTGTAGGGGTACCTTTAATGTCGATTTTAAAGTGGAAGTTCTTGTGGGTGGGGCTATGAAAATGAAACGTGGTATATAATGCAGGGAAAGGCCATACAAACGAAGCGTCTAACTGCTAATCTGCGCTAGCTGGCAATGAAGAGCTGAGTAGGACCCCCTACTTCTGGTTCATCTCAGTACTGTTTCAGCCTTGGTACGAGATATGGTCAGATATAGTAATAGAGAAGTGTAGCAGGTGTTCCCACATGACATCGAGACTAGTGCCATTGGTAAATTCCAGCTTCTGTTCCAGTCCAAACTATCAAGGAAGAGAGCTTCAAGAAAAGAAAGATGGAACTCCGCACCAAGGGTGACCATGTCGTTGTTTGGTTTGAGCTTCCGCCCTGCACCGACATTAAAACCCGCTTAATTTTTCCCTCTTCACTTTCCTCCTATTTTCTATTTTCCCCCTATTTTTTTCATTTTTCCCTATCCACTCTCCCCCTATTTTCTTTTTCCTCTCATTCTCATACTTCCCTCTTCAGACCCTCTTCTTTCTCACTTCCCTCTTCCAAACCCAAACCCTTACCATTCATCCATCGATCATGGGTGAAGAGTCTGTCGTGGTATAGATCTGGCTTCCGTGCAGGTTTGTTCGTCGTGCAACCCATGCCGCTGCACCCAGTCGCCCTAATCTGCTGCTCATTCTGTCGAAGCGCCATAGCCCAGTCTTTTGCTCCCTCTTCAGTTATTTTTCTGTGTCTTATACTCTCGATTTGATAAATAAGCACCCAAACTTGATACGCTAATCATGTGTCTCCAGATCTGAAGTTCATATTCCCACGTGGTGTGTGCCGCCATTCGTCGTTTGATTTTCCCTCATCGTCATTCGTCGTTCAGTTTTCCCTCACTGCGTGTCTCCAGATCTGACGCCGTTCATCTTTGTCCACCGCGCTGTTGTCTAGATCAGTATGCTCTTCTTCTCTTTCCTCTCTTAAACTCACAGCAATTTTTGTTCTTAGGTTTACGCCTCTCAACTATTTGTATAAATGTCTCAATGAAAGCCAGTTGTGGTTTCACTCCAATATGTCTATCGGCTTCTAAATTTGGGCCTGTTTATGTGTCTATGGCCTTTGAAATTCGATTTGATTAATGGTTTTGTTGTATATGATACATTTTTTAAGTGTTGGCAAGAGGCATTGCCAAGAGTTGCTCATGCGTTGGGTATGCGTGAGCAAGAGCAGTGAAAGCGAAATGTTGAGCACAAGGCGCTGGGTAGATGATCGTGTAGCAGATGAGCAGCGCTACACGATGAGGTAGACGATCGTCTATAAATGATCGGTGCTACACGATGAGGTAGGCGATCGTGTAGGTGGCCGTTGGACAATCGTATAGCAATATGGGGAGCTAAATGATGAGGTAGACGATCGTGTAAGCGGGCGCTAGACGATCGTGTAGCAATGCGGGGAGCTAAACGATGAGGTAGACGATCGTATAGCAGATGCACGAAGCTAAGCGATGCGCTAGATGATCATGTAGATATGTATGCGCGTTAAATGATGAGGAGTGACGCGTTAGACAATCGGGCTTTACGATAGGCAAAGTACTGCACGATCAATGTAAACGCTAGACGATAAGCATAGAAGTTGGACGATAGCGCTAGACGATAGCACTAGACGATAGCGTTGAGCGTTAAAGCGATGCACGGGAACTAAGCGATAGACTACACGATGGCACTACGCGATGAGCGTGAGCGCTACATGATAGCCGTGTTGTGCTAGATGATGAGTAGACGCGCTACACGATAGGCGGAATGCTAAGCGATAGGCGATGACATTAAGCAATAGGCGGATGCGTTAGACAATAAGGTGTCAGCACTAAACGATGGGCGTGGTAGCTAAACGATAGCCTATGCGTGATATCGTTAAGAGCGAGATCGTTTACTAAACTATTGAACTACAAGATGGACCCCTGGAGCTAAGTGATAGATGCAGGAACTAAACGATTGATTGGCTTGAGAACATGTGCATTATGCTAATTAAATACTCTAAAAGAATGTTTGATTCATAGTTTTAATAAGTTTTAGTTGATGAGTCCAACTTCATCGTTATGCCGTCGAAAATTTTTCATCATCTTCGTATCTCATATCTAGGTAACCAAGCTTCTCTTCTTCAAGATCTTGAAAAAGAAGATTCTCTCATCTATTCAACTATTGAGTTTTCTTATTTTGCAGGTGCAACAAAGGAGTAAAGATTTAGTATTGCAGTCTCTTTATGATTTTTCTTGGGAAACTCTAGATCCAACACATTCACTACAAGAATTTTGCCTTGAATGTACCATTTATACACATTCCCAGTAAACACGGTTAGTTGAATATAAATTCTGATCATATTTTCACTTTCAATCCTTTGTCTTAAACCTTTTTTGTTTGTGATCCTTTGAACAACAATGATCAGACAAAGATGCCTATAACCAGATATTACTAAAGCTGGGGGGTCTGTTCAAGAAGAATTATGAAGGGATCCATACTTACCAAGTAGAGAGGGATAGTAAACTCATAATGTTTGTATCACTTGTAATTTGTGTTTTCAAGGTCTGAATTATTGTACGGCCTTTTAAATTATAATTTTATAACAGAATTTGTGGATTAAATGTAATAGATTTGTAATCCATACACAAATAATATGTCATAACCATAGTGTTCGATGATGATGCATCATGTTATACTTTTTGATTGAAAAAATGGATTTGACAACGGAATTTTAAAAAACAGACAATAATTGATAAAATGGATAGATTCTGGACTTCAATGTCGGTTTAAAGGGCTTCATTTGATTCTTGGACTTCAATTACAACCAACATTAAAGACAGTGTTATTAAAGCCCTTTAATGTCGGTTTGAAACTGACATTAAAGACAACAGACATTAAAGGGCTTTAATAATACTGCCCTTTAATCTCGGTTTAAAACTGACATTAAAGTCCAAAATTCTTCTAGTGAACAAATACAAAAGCATGTGTAATTAAAAGAACTTCTCATGTATTTAAGAAGAGAATGAATAGACCAACATTAGCTTTCAAACTTAAAATGCAAAAGCACATGGAATGAGAAACGAAATTGATCATTCCAATGTTCGAAGAACCCCATAAGCAGAAAACTAGCCATTCAAAAAACTTCTAACATCAATTTAATTTGGTGATTGCAATATTCAAATACTTGCCAAATTTGGCTATTCAAATGAATCCAGATTTTTCACATACTTAAGTTGTATCCTAAATAAGGCCGACAACATGATTTTTCTCAAAACGTGCATCTTATATTTTCCAAATTTAGGTTAATTTGTTCTTTGTTTCTTTTGTTTCCCATTAGACGTAGTAGGTTGCTTATATTTAGCTTTCTCCAATATATTTTGTAACATTTTCGTTCTATTTCATAAATAAAAAAAGACATGAATAACCATGCACCAATTTTCAATTATGATGTTTAGAAAATGTTTGTATTCTAACAATCAACTTCATTTCATTTAAGACAGACCTCCCATGTAAAAGGACAACTATTTCCATGAAAACCTAGATGTTTTCCATCTCTGTCGAGAAAAGAACAAAATTTTTACCCTTTTTTTTCTCTTTCTTCTTCTTCAAAAAACTATTAGGTTTTGATTTCAAAATGAACCAATCAATTGAAAAGATGATGGATGGTTGGCCATCCTTTTTTTTTTTTTTTTTTTTTTTGTCTCTCAGAAGTTGATTAATACAGAATACTCATTTACTAGAAAAAGAGATACAAAACCTATTTGCTAAAACTTGCCCCATTTACTAAAACGTGCCCCCATTTTGCTATTTTGTTAATTTACACATTTACTAGAAACAGAAATACAATTACAAAAAACAACATTCCTCAACTCACACTATCATGAAAAAGTTCCGGAGGATGGCGTAACTTGTTGAGATTAGTAAATTAGAAACATCACAGGGAGAAATAATTCTCAGAAAACAATTTCAAACCAGTAAACCAAAAACTTAAGATTATTGAAAACTTTGATTATTTAAGTCTTGAAGTAAAGTCGGTTCTAACTGATTTCATAGTTTGTTTCATTCAAACTAAGTCGCCAATATTTAAACGCTCTGGCTAGAATTATTCATTTATTCATTCTATTTTCATATACATTGTACAAAGAGTTTTCTTAGAGAAATTGAGAAAAGGGATTGATGCACCTTGTAATCCTATCTAATAAAAGATTCATGACTGTTTTGAATAGTGGACGTAGGCCTCAGTTTGCCGAACCACTTACTTCCTTGTCTTTGTTCTTTCTCCCTTCTTTGCACTTGTTTCTTCTTCTGCTTCGTGCTCTACTATTTCATCGAGAGGGTTGAAAGAAGATTCTTCTAATTTTCTGCACATAGATCAATTTTGTTGTATTATTTTGTCTTCATAAAGGCAACACATGTAAGGCTTCTTATATAGCAAATATTTCCTAAAATTTTATTAAATTTTTTTTATTATAAACTCACGAATATCAGTTCAGAAAACAACTCACAAATATTCAAATCACCAAGGAAGTATTGGGCGACAATCAATCTAACGACCATGAGAGTCCAATCAAGTCGGTCAACACACAGAAACAGTCACAAACATTATATAGTAGCAGATGGCAACTCAATCTCCTCTATCTCCTCAAGCCACTAGTCTGTAGGGTCGCTATTAAAAAAAGAGAGAAAACACGAAGCAATTAATCATAGAAGCAAGATGTTAATCCCTAAAGAAGCAAGTATGATAATTTTTTATTTGAAGCTATAAACTCCAGGGCTTAGACCAGTACAGCTTCAAGTTGACATGCATAGTTAGGGATTTAATGCTGAGAGCATTGACTAGCCCACTCTAAATTTACTCTAAATCTCACAAACTTTTAAGAGAAGAAACTTGTTCTCTTACAAAACTCAAGAATGCACAAGAGAAGAATATTGTTCTCTTGAAACTCGGTTTCTTTTCAAACTTCAATTTGCATATATTGATTTTGATTCTTTTCTCTTGCATACAAACGAGGGAAATGAACTCTTTATATAGTACTTAAGAGACACTTCCTAAAAGACACAAAATAAATGAAGTACATGTATACATACCATTCATGTACTTGAACACATGTATCCAGAAATGCATGTATCTTGAAATTAGAAATGTATCTAGGAATGTATTATCCATAATGTATGTAGCTTATTAATTCCTAACATGCCCCCTTAAGCTAGACTTCCCTGACTCCGAGTTTCTCTTTCATTTTCGAGAATAAGTCTGTCTTTAATGCTTTGTGAATATGTCTGCAACTTGATCTTGTGTCTTGCAATACTTGATATATACTTCTCCATCTTTGATCAATTCTCTGATGAAATGATACTTGATCTGTATGTGTTTGCTTCTTCCATGAAAAACTGGATTCTTCGAAAGTGAAATAGATGATTTATTGTCACAGAACATGACGGTCCCTTTCTCTTGAGGACACTTCAATTCATGTAGTACCTTTCTAAGCCAAAGTTCTTGACAAATAGCTGCAGACAAGGAAATGTATTCAGCTTCCATTGTTGACAATCCTACAACATCCTGCTTCTTTGATGCCCACGAAACTGCTTCAGAACCAATATTAAATACATACGCAGAAGTACTTTTGAAATCATCAATATTTCCTCCCTAATCACTATCACTGTAGTCAACATGAACGTTATCCACATTCCTTTTATAGTGGATTCAATGATCAACAATTCCAAGAATATATCTAAGAACTCTCTTTCCAGCTTCCCAATGACTTCTCTTTAGTGATGCCATAAATCTACTCAATAAACTTACTGAGAACATAAGATCAGGTCTAGTTGTAGTTAAATACATTAAACTTCCAACAATACTTCTATTGATGGTGGCATCAAAACCTTCACTATCATCATGCTTGCTTAATTTTAAACCCAGTTCCATAGGAGTATTAGCAGGATAAGTATTCTCCATTTTGAACTTTATCAACAAATCCTTTGCATACTTCTTCTGGGAAATTGCAATCTCATTATCACATTGTTTAACTTCAATGCCAAGAAAGTAATGAAGTAAACCCATATCAGTCATCTCAAATTCTTTCTTCATGCTCTTTTTGAACTTGTCAATCATCATGTTTGAATTTCCCGTAAAGATTAAATCATCAACATATAGACAAATCATTAAGAAATTACCATTTTTGTCTTCTTTGGTGTAGAGAGTATGTTCATATGGATATCTTCTGAAACCATCCTTCAAGAAAAAAATCATCGATACGTTTGTACTAGGATCTTGGTGCTTGCTTTAGCCCATACAATACTTTCTTCAATTGACACACCTTATTTTCTTCTCCAATTTTGGCATAACCAGGGGGCTGTTCAACATAAATTTCCTCCTCTAAATACCTATTTAGAAATGCTGACTTAACATCCATTTGATGAACTTTCCAGTTATTTTGTTCTGCAAGGGCTAACATCAAATCTACAGTCTCTAAGCGAATTACTGGTGCAAAAACTTCTTCATAATCCACACCAAACTTTTTTTTGTAACCTTTTACTACGAGTCCGGCCTTGTATTTCTGCACTTCTCCATTTTGCTTCAGTTTTGTTCTATAGATCCATTTGACTTCAAAAGCTTTTCTATTCTCTGGTAATTTGATTAACTCCCATGTCTCGTTTCTTCTGATTGCATCAATCTCTTGATCCATTGCATCTTTCTATTTCTCATCTTGAATAGCTTCTTCAAAGTATATAGGATCAACATTTGAAAATAAAGCAAAATCAGCATGTTTATCATCTTGTATTCTTCTTGAAGTATTATAGATCTCTTGAATATTTCTCGTCTTCCTTGTAGTAGTTTCTTCATCACTTGTGGAGTGTGATGAAGAAGGTGAAGTTAGTGGTTGAGTCTCTTCAAGCTCTAAGTCTCGAGCATCTTTTTTGTCATTCATGTCAACAAGTAATTGATTCTGGACTTTATTTGGTGCATCCCATTGCCAAAATTTTGCTTCATCGAACTTGACATCTCGACTAATAATAACTTTCTTACTTACTGGATTGTATAATCTGTAAACCTTGGAGTTCTCACTGTACCCAACAAAAATGCATTTTTCTGATTTATCATCTAATTTACCTCTTTTCTCATCTGAAATATGAGAATGAGCAATATACCCAAACACTCTTAGGTGACTAATAGTTGGTTCAATCCGCTCCATGCTTCTTGAGGAGTAATACCTTGCACACTTTTAGTTGAAGCTCGATTTAGGAGATAAACTGCACAAGTTACTGCATCTCCCCAAAATTGACCTGGAAGCTTCTTGGCCTTCAACATACTTCTTGTAAGTTCCATTATTATTCTATTTTTCCTCTCTGCAACTCCGTTTTTTTTAGGAGTTCTTCGAACAGTATTCTGATGCTTGATTCCCTTTTACTTTAAGAAATCTACAAAGACTATATATTCTCATCCACGATCCAAACGCAATACTTTTAATTTCAAGTTACTTTCATTTTCTACCATTGCTTTGAATGTCTTGAAACATTCGAAAGTAGAGCTCTTTTATTTTAGTAGATAAATCCACGTTTTCCGACTGTAGTCATCAATAAATGTGAGAAAATAACGGTTACCTCCATTTATAGTGGTTCTCATGGGTTCACATAAGTCTGTATGGACAAGCTCAAGAGGTTTTGATGCTCTCCAAGAACCTTCAGTCGGAAATGAATTTTGATGATGCTTTCCGAAAACGCATGCTTCACAAAATTGATCTTCCTTTTAATATTTGGTATTCCTCTCACCATATGTTGTTGAAACATGTTAGACAAAGTGTCAAAACGCAGGTGCCCAAATCAACAATGCGACAATCATGAAGAGTCATTTACTAAAGTTTCAAAACAAACAAGCTTCTCATAGCATTTTTTAATTGGAAACATTTTGTTGTGAGTCATGCGTACCTTCATTATGAGACCTCCATTCTTGGTTCTAATCTCACATATATTATCTTTAAAGATAACATCCTGTCCTCTTAGGATAAGTTGCCCAACACTTAAAACATTGTGTTTGAGACTTGAAACATAATACACATCAGTAATTCTTTTTGCTCCCTTTTTTGTCTTAACAAGAATATCTCCTTTTCCTTTGACCTCAAGCTTCTTGTTGTCACCAATCTTCACTACATTTTGATGAGATTCATCTAAAGATATAAAAATATCCTTTCTTCCTGTCATGTGGTTACTACAACTACTATCAAGATACCATATTTCCTCAGTGCTTGTTTCTTGGAATGTGTTATCCATAATGTATCTAGCTTATTAACTTCTAACCTTTAATTCCAGTAAGTACTGCCTCCAAAAGATAATACAAGGAGAGGGATCTTCTATTAAGCTTTGGTCTTCTTTGATTTAAGCTAAGCAGTCCTTCAATAAGACTTCAACTTGTATCTATCTTCTTTAAGACTCAAAATATTCATGCATACAAAACTACAACAAAGGTTCAAAGGTATCAATCCATTTTTAAAATTATGTATAATTTTTGTTAAAAAAAATCAAAGTAAATGAGTTTTTATGTATTTATATGCTTAAAAACTTAGTTTAATGTATTTCACACAAGCAATAGTCATAACATATCAAGCTCAAATAAGCATACCAACTTCATTTTTTTTTTCATAACACTTTTAATATCAAAGCATCTGTAAGCAATAGTTCTGTAAGCAAAAAGATGTGAACTTAGGACATACCAAAATCTCTCGTACTCCAAATCATATGTAGTTTATGTTGGGTTGTATGTTCTAAAACTTGCAGTTTGTAAACATTAAATATATTCTATTTGCAATAAAGATGTTATTGATGTTTATTCAGTAAAGTTATTATTGAATATGTAAATTGCACATTAAATCCTAAATCCAATAAACTAACAAACCATTGGATATAACATGAATACTTGAACTTTATGGAGAGATATAAAAGTAGATCAAGGTCAAGTATATAGCCAACACAGTCTATAAGTATAAGGATAGAGTTGGATACCTTATCCTGGGGACACTATGGATGCAGCTCGATTTGTATTTGATAAAACAATATGATCATGAAATCGTTCATGTAGAGACATGCAAGTGGGGACATCCTATGCAAAAGATGCTTGCATAATACTGGACCACGAAATAGTCACTTTTCTTTATAATATCGTTTACTATTAAACTGACTGTTTTAATTCAATAAGTCTCCCATTTTAGTGTTAAGACTAGGTAGATAGTTGGGGACACGGTCCTACAAGATGCAATTCACTCCTACCTGATTTCAAGGTTAGTAGATAGGTTGTTCCCTTAAATATTGACTCCTAGTCTTGAACAAGGAGCCCCACCCTCTCTACGACTGAAGAGAGACAAAGTTTAGTGGTAGGACTACAAACCAATTGTTTATTAGTGGATCAATGGAGACTTAAGCAGCATGATGTATTACAGGGGTATAACGATAATTTTGACCCAGCTATAATTATGAACAACCTATGAATGATCGACTTAATAATTATGGTTAAATCATGTGGACAGAAATATATCTACAGTGAGGAGAGTGCGACTACTGGGTTTTAGTGAAGTGTCCTAGTAGTTAACAAATGTTGGTCAATTAGGTTAAAGAGTTTAGCCAGTTAATCTCGAATTGTTGGAGTTCATAGTCTGAAGGTCCATTAGGACCCCTTGCTAGCTCATATCGGACTAAATCTTAGAATAGTGTGACGAGTGAGTTTGAAGTGTTCATATTCGAATTAGGGAATAAGTGTTATATTTAACGACGTATCATTTAATTGAGAATTGAATGATAAAGAGAGAGTTGAAGATATTTTAATAAGATTTAAATATTAAAACTATGAATAAGGATTCATCAGGATTAGTGTTGGATTTAATAATTGAATATTAAATTAAAATTATGTAATTATTTAATTAATCATTTAATATTAATTTAATTTTAAATGAATTATTTGAATTAATTTTGTATTTAATTTATTTGGCAAAGTGTTGATTCCACAAAATGCCACTTATCCCACTAAATTGAGTGCATTTTGAATTGTCAAAATTTGGTTAACTCAATTTTGCATGAATTGCATGTAATTACTCTATAAATAGGATGTTTTGATAGAGACTAAAGGTTCTTGGCCATTTGATGAATTTTAAGTTAGTTGAAAATCAAATTCTTCTTGGCATCTTAGAGATTCTAAAAGAGTTTTAGAAATTAAGTCTTCAATTCTCTCTCAATTTCTATACTAAATTCATCCCTATTTTAGTCACTCACTGGATCCCACCATCTCGTTCTAAATGTGGAGAATAGTTGGGAAGATTCTCGTGGTGGTTCACAATCGGTTCGTGAGGAGACTGGGGTGGAATTGGTGGTTAATTTAGAGCTACAAAGGTTGTATTCTCTAACTTTTCTTTTACATTTATTTTCATGCTTATTCCGTATAAATTAGCATAATTAGAGTACTAAAGATCATTTCTCTTCCGCATGTTGAATGTCAACTCTAACATTTCGTGTCTAACTTAGTTCCCAATTTACAAACTATATCCAAAAATGTAGATGAAAATCAGTTGAGTATTAGATTGAAAAAGAAAACAAAGAAATGTCAAAATACTATGCATATAGCTAAGGAATATTAACATCCAAATATATACCAATATCAACAGTCATGTGTCTAGTGTCAATATTGAAGGAGATTCTAAAAGAGAGGTGGAAACTAATCATAGTATATATATCTAATCTCCTTGGGCCATAATATTAGATAAAGAGAAATCAAAGGGGTTAGATAATTGAAAACCAAACCATAATACTATCAGTAATCCCAAAAATTTAATGTAGTTAAAATAATAATCAAGAAGAAAACAACCAACTTGAAAACTAAATCTAGTTTGATTTGGCCTATAGTTTCATGGCTCAGGAACAATCCTCCATCAAACTACTGAAGATGCCAAATGAGAATGAATTTTCAATGCCTTAACAAGTTAAAAGCTAATAGATATGTATGCAACTTGTTGATTTGAACGAAGGTATATGGTAGAAAATTGTAACTCAGTAATACATACGATGACGTACAAGGAGCAATAAATTTATCTCAAACTCATTCATCAAACATGTCAAAATATTTCTAAAGTAGAATACAATTGATTATAAAATTGAAGATGTAGAACAAAACAACCAAAATATGAGAAAAAAGAACATAATGCAATTCACTATAACTACAAATTCATGTTATTTTCAACTCGCAAAAACGGTAAAGAAGTTGCACTAGAAGAAATTCGGGCTAAACCGACATTAAAGGGCTTTAATGTCGGTTGACAACCGACATTAAAGATAGTGTTATTAAAACCCTTTATTGTCAATTGACAACCGACATTAAAGGGCTTCAATAACACCAATAACACAACCTTCAATGTCGGTTGCAACCGATTAAAGGTCTTTAGTGATTAAAGGCTATCAGTTGCAACCGACATTAAAGGTTTTTAATGTCAGTTGCAACCGACATTAAAGCTTGTATTTTGTTTTAATTCTTAACCGACATTGAAGCCCGAATCTGTCCGTTTTTTTTTAAATATCGTTGTCGAATCCATTTTTTAATCAAATAAGTTAAAAACGACATTATATGTCTCATGTTGGGTTAGAAAATGTCCGTCATTGTTTTATATTAAAAAGTTAAAAAAAAAAAAAAAAAAAAAAAAAAAAAAACTGCATGGTGAGCCCATCAATATTTGTCTTCCACCTATGAATTTATCCACAAACAAGAATCAATATTTCCAATCCATTACATATACTCATCAATATTTGTCTTCCACCTATGAATTTATCCACCAAAATTTGCAAAACAATACCAAAACTAGACTTTCATAGAATACAGCTTACACCAAAGCCATCATTTCTCTCATTCACAAATATCAATTAGTACTAATTACATGAATACTTAACACCGAATACCCCATGAACACAAAAAATATATTATACATAAATCTTCCAATAATAAATAAATTATGTTTTCCACCTATGAATTTATCCACAAACAAGAATCACAATATCAGAACCAGACTTTCATAGAATGCTTACACCAAGCCATCATTTCTTTCATTCACAAATATCAATTAGTACTAATTCCATTCACAAAGATCGTGGTTAGATAAATTTACATTCATTCAAGCTAGCATTTATATTCTATTAAGACAAAAAACAAGAATTACATCCTTACAAAAATCGGCCAACAAAACTTTCCCATTGGACCGAATTACGTCGATCTCTCCTTGCGTATATGCATCTTTTGTATTGAACTACAAAAAGGAAAAAAAAAAAGATAAATTCAATATAAGTTTACATCCATTTATTAAATTAAAGCAAGAACTAAATAAAAAATAAATAATTTACATACGAGGTTAGTAATGGGAGTAGTAGGATTATGCACTATTTTGTGTATATACTTTGGCACATAGTACCCGCATCCAACAAAATCTAATTGATAAGGGCACTGCATATAAAGAAGTTGAAAACAATTGTTAAATTGTTATAAAGAAGTTGAATGAACATAAATTATTAAAAAATGAATGCAAATTTACCTTTACAGGTTTCCATTTTGGAGAAGACCAATGGTGTTGGAGATCGTGCTTGGCTTGTCATGTTTTCAATCCACTAAATAGTTTAAAAACATTAGTTAAACATAAATACTTCAATTAAGAGCTAAGAAAGTTCAATTACACTTACATATTTATAACTCCATGAAAATATTCTTGAACCTTACTTCGAAGAGAGTCCAAAACATAAACACAATTTTCTTGTAGATTGATTACAATCAATATCCAATGATAACTATAATAAGTAACAATTTTGAAATATTAGTACGTGTATAATACAAATTAAAAATAACTTAAGAACTTATATCTACTTACCCTGTGTTATATGGAATAAGGACTAATTGATATTTAAATAGAGCACTCCAAATCAAGTTTAATCCTAATTCATAGAAGAACTCCAGTAATCTTATGCATTGAAGAAGTATGAAGGAGAAACTCAAGTCAAGAGTTTTTTTCTTCACTTTTTACAACACATGAAAATGACTAGTCTGCTGCCATATTTCCTTGTAGACATAATACATCACTATCTAAAATTTAGAAAACAAGTTAACCTACTTGAATTGTGGAGATTGATGCCACCAAGAGTTGAATTCATCTCACTCCATTTCTAATGAAAAATATTTGGAAAGGTAGGGCAAAAATCCACTACAATTCTAAATTCAACAACACTCATTTTGCATGAATTTCAACTTTGTCATAATCTTTTTTAACAGTCTATATTTCAAACTAATAAAGAACAGCACTCAAAAGTGAGAACAAAGACAATTACAATAGATGAAACATTTTAACAATGAAGAAAAACTAGAAGAAGAAGACGAAAAATCCCACACATTCAATCTTTCTTCATTGCATTTATGCAGAAGAAAGAGCACAGTCGTCTTCAATTCAAACAAATTAAGCCAAATAAAGGTTGAAGGAAAACAAAAACCGAGAGGAAGGCATCAGAATCAACGATCCAGCGAATCAAATCCAATTGTTCGACGTAAAGCCTATGAAAGTTAGGGCTTGGCAGCACCAACCTTGTACTCCGGCTCTTCTCGATCCTATGCACAAACTCCACAAGAGAGGTGAAAGCTTTGATAATGGCAGAAGCAACAAAAGAGGCTGAGGGTACCATAGACCCATCGTTGTCATTGTCGCGTACCATATGTAACATTGCAAAGGAGACGGTCTAAGGCTAGAGTTTGGGATGGAGGATATGTCGATGAGGGAGGAGGAAGTTAGGGCATTGTTAGAGAAGAAAGGAAGTAAGGGGAGGAATAATTAAAGTAATAGAGAGGATTTAGATTGCTTTACATCTCTCATCGAATGTGCTTCATGTTGCTTGAAAGACTTACTTTGCGATGTTGAAGTAGACAAAGTAGAAGACCAAGAGAGAATGATAAATGGAGCTTTTTGGAGGGGAAAACGGGAAAGAAAATGAAGAGGAAGACTAGTGCTCGACTGAAGAGGCGAAAAAACTCTAAAAGGGCTAGAGTGTAATATGAAAATTAAAGGAAATTTTTTAGCACCTAAATTTTACCCCCTTCCTGCTTTTTACTTTTGTTTTTTAATAGGATTTTACAAGAAAAGCTATGTTGAAATGCTATTGGAAGGTCTATTTGTTGTAGTGAATGGGGTTTCACCCTCTTACTAGTTCACCCTCTTACTAGCTCGAGAATGAGTTGGTTTATGGTTGGACCATAAACAAATTGTTTATTAAAGGATAGATGGTACTTAAGAACAAAGAGGTAATTACAGGGGTAAAATGGAAATTTGACCAAACTATAATTATGAATAACTTGTGAATGATCGAATTACTTGTAAGGGTTATATCCATGGATGCAACATGTTCTACAGTGTATAAAATGCAGTTATAGGTCTTTAATGGAGTGTCTCATAGTAATGAATATTGATTAATTCAATTAAAGAGTTTAATTAATTAATCTCGAATTATTGAAGCTTATAATTTTTAGGTTTATTAGGTTTCTTTGCTAGCTCACATTGGATAAAACAAAGATCAAGAATTTTGAAGAAAAATGAAACGTTCAAATTGATTAAGTAGTTTATGTTAATTGTATATGATATAATTAATATAATGTATTTAGTTACATTATAATATAAAGTTTATTTTGAATCATATTCAAAATTAAACTATATAATATTAGAGTATTAAAATATTTGAATAAGATTTAAATGATAATTAATATGAATTAAATTCATATTAAAACTATATGTTAAAATTAATGTGAATGAGATTCATAATTAAACTATAGGTTACAAGCGAGAAATATATTTGAATATTTTATAAATACGTATTTAATTAAGTATGTGATAATTAAATTAATTATTAATTAATTAATTAATTGTTATTTAGTTTAATTTAATATTTAATTTATAATTAAATTAAAAGAAATAACTCCCTTACATTGAAGGGAAGTGGAGAGGCTGTGGAGAGTGAGGAGTTACTCTCCCTTCTCTCCTTAAAATTGCAGAGGATCTGCAATATGGTTGAGGCTCTTCTTGATAATAGGTGAAAGTGGAAAAACTTCGCCTCACTCCCAAGCTTTCAATTCTCTAAATTTACAAAGAAAATTCTTTGCACAAATCAATTCCTATATTCACTTCTAACAAAGGTTCTCACAAACCAATTCTTGCTAGATAATAGTAGGGAAGACCTTTTGGAAGTGTCCCTATACGTGATGTGGAAATCGGTTCGTGAGAAGAATGTTTTTTTTTAAGAAAACTTGTTCTTCAAAGGTATTATTTCTTGTTGCCTGGAAAAATTCATGCTTAAGTTATTAATACTGCATTATGAACGTTCTGCATTTTATTTTTTGTGTTATAAATTCTAAAATGAACCAAAGCAAAAGCGATCACTCGTTTTTACTATGGGATTTGATCCCTTCACAAATAGGGACATAACAATGATTCAACCGTCAGATAATGTGCCTTGACAAAGTGGGATAGTTTACTAAGACAAACTTACTCATGGATAGAAAACTTCTCTTATTCGGTCTTATTTTAAGTTCCTTTAGGAGTTCTAAGCAGCTAATGCTTATATTTCTATGGTCAGTTGAATCTTAGCTTAATTACATGTCATTTCTTTCTCCTATTGTATTCCTTATTTCTAAGGTGATGCGACAGTCCTATTTATAGGTTCTTTAGTTCCATATCTTTTTGTGACATTTGTTTATATCCTAACCTTCTTAGTATTATGACTCCACTAGTATGCTAAATTAGATGACCAATTTAACCTAACTAATTTATCTTTAAAATAAACAAAGAAAATGAGACAAAATGATGTGAAATGCACGCATTGCTCAAGTCACAAACATCTTAGGGTGTCCACATTATTGAACCCCAAAAGAATTTAGCTCATAATTAATGATAAAATAATAACTTTCATTGAATAAAAAATCATAGCTAAAAGTTGATGTTTATTGAGAAAATGCAAAAATGCATAAAGTTAAATTAAATAGTGCTGAAAATAACACTAAAAAGGGGCCTTGCGACAACCTTCATGTTCCTAGCTTTTCCTTAGGGTAATCGACCTCTTTCAAGGTCGAATCTGTCCTCACCACTCGTTTTAATGAGGTGAGATTAACCTAGAGTGTTTATGCTTCCACGAAACATTCATTCTTGTTGCTAATGGCTAGGAACATAAGAAATTGCTCGAGAGTGACTAGAATCGGCAGCTAATATGTGAGTAGAATGAAAGTGATTCGTGGATGGAGAGTTATCTTGAAAGAAGAAGCCTCCCTTCTCTATATTGCTTTCAAATTGGTTGGGGAACGCCGAAATCCACGATTCACAAGTTTACCCGGTAGCTTCAAAGTTGACCAACCAAATGGAGCTAAAAAATCGTAGCTCCCATCAATTGAGTCGAAATCTAAAAATTAGGGTTCATTGATATAATCGTAGTGAATTTGGCGATGTAGTCACATTGAATTCAAATTCCTCAATAACATTTAAAACGACCTGCCAAAGTTCACAAAATCAGCAAATATCAACTCTTGGGGCAAATAGACTCTCATGTGAATGTTGTATAAAACTAGAACTAATTATTGGGGAAAACACATGTAATTATTTTTTCTAAATAAAAGTATGAGAATATAAGCCAAAAAACATGCATTCTATGGCATGTAACACACCTCTAAACTTAAACCTTTTCCTACCCTCAAGAAAAATATCACAATAGATCGCCAGTATTATTTAAAACATGCTTACTCAATTTAACAATGCAAAACATAGTAGCTTTTAGAAGAGATCTCCAATCAAAATACCTTGCATATTCAAGAACTCCCAAAAATCCTCACAAGAGTTTTAATCATCAGATGGCTCAACTTCCCTCAAATATCTAACCATTGTGTGGGTTGGTACCCTAAATCTCGTAGTTTTGTAGTTTGTAATTGTATTGTACAAACACTTTATTTATCTAATAAAATAAGAGGTATTTTCTTTCACATTTAGTTACGTTAACTTACAAAACCAATTAACTAAGTTCTAGGGTTATCTTTTGTAACTTAAACATGTATGTAGAGACATATAGGTGGATCATGTTTAAGTGATAATCTAAATGATCTATAGTAGATAGATAAGGTTGGGTACCTTATCCTTGTGACATTACGAATACGACCCGCTTTGTAGTTGTTACAATTATTGTAAATTGCTACAAATTATCTGATCCTGATCATTCATGTGGAGACCTGTGAGCGAGAGTATTCTATCAAAAAGTTTGTATAAGACCGGACCACAAAATAAATAGTCTCTCTATATAACACCTTTGTTAATAGAGACTTACATTTCATCAAGATGACCATAGGTGACTTGACTTGAATCCTGAGTGAGTTGCGAACTCCTGCCTATGAAAGCGGTTGATCGAAGCTTTTTTCTGGTATTGTTTAATTCCCAAAAAGGGCTGCGAAAATAAATAAAATTTATAATACATCGAAATACTTCTTGTTGGAGAGGTAATAGCACGCAGCAGAAGTGAACAGGATCCATAAGCACTCTAATTCATTAATTTTGGCAGAAAAGAAAACATGCTAAAACAGAGTTTAATGGGTTTCAAGACATACCTTTGAAGAACCATTGAAATCTCGATTTTCAACTGCTAAATCCTCCAAATCTTTGTACAAACCACCACAATATCTTCTCTACTATTCTCTTGATGCTCTAGATTAAGTTGTGAGACTCAAAATAAGCTGGAATCAAAGGGAATTTGGAGAAAGCTCACTATAATAACCCAAAATGAAGAACACATTTTTCAACCAAGTTTTCAGCTAAAATTCTATCAGTTCAATCACCTCAACTTTACTCTAATCTCTTCAATATATTGCAGACTATCATGCAAAGAGATTTGCTGCATGGGATGCAGCTCATGCTTGGAGTTATTGTAGGTTGAAGATGGTGGGTTCCTTGTGAGCTAGTTGAAGATGAAGATGGAAAAATCCTATTTTTCCTTTTTGTGTTCTTCCATTCCCAAAATCCAAAAAAGATTTTAAAATCATAATTTATTAATTTTACAAATTAATTTCATAAATTAATTTTCTAATAAAAATAATAATAAACAATTTAAATAATTCTAATTAATTTAATATCCAATATTAAAATATTTTTTACACAAATTCGTCTTCATATATTTAAATCATATTTAAATATAAATTCTCCAATTCCATTTAATTCTAATTTGAACGTTTTAAATTAACTTATCACGCTACTTTAGAGCTAATCCATTTTCGAGCTAGTAGGGGGACCTCGTGGACCTATAAATCATGGGCTCCAAAAATCCGAGATTAATTAGCTAAACTGATTAGACCGATCTAACTCTCATTCGTTAACTAATGGGTCACTCCATTAAAGCCCATAGTTGAACTTCTCTCATTGTAGATATATTATGTCCACTTGATATAACCACGATTAGTAAGTTAACCCTTCACAGGTTGTTCGTAATAACGTCTAAGTCAAATCTCTGTGTTTACCCCTGAAATTACCTCTTGTTCCTTAAGTCCCCACTTGATCCCCTAATGAACAATTGTTTTGTGATTCAATCAATAAAACTAGGTCCTTCTCAGGCCAATGTGAGGGCGGGATCCCTTGTTCAAGACCTAAAATCAGCACTTAAGGGAACAACCTCTCTACTATCCTTAAAAGCGGGTAGGAGTGAATTTCTTCTTGTACCCTATGTCCTCAGCTATCTATCCAATCTTACTCCTAAAATGAGAGTCTTATTGAGCCAGCGTTGTTGAGTCAACCCTCATCTATGCAAATCTAAGGGTAATCCCGAATAAACAGGAGTTCATAGTTAGCTTAGGATTAAGGTCAAGCTACCTAAGTCATCACTTTGAAATAATCAGTCTCAAACAGTAAACAGCGTTATAAAGTAAGAGTGACTAATTTCGTGGTCCAATCTTGTACAAACCCTTTTGCACAAGGACACCCCACTCCTCATGTCCAACATGAACGAATTAGGATCACTTCATTTGTAGCACTTTATAACTCCATGTAACAACTACAAAGTAGGCCACATCCAATAGTGTTACCAAAATAAGGTGTCCAACATTATTCATATACTATAGATCATTTTGACTATTTACTCGAACATGATCCATCTTTATATCTACACATAAAGTTCAAGTACTCATCCAATAGTCAAGGGACTTTCAGGTTTATTGGATTTCTATTCAAGCAATAAATCTATTCAATAACACCTTTCTTGAATTTTCAGAATAAGTTCCATTGTTTACAAACCACGAGTTTTAGGACATAAAACCCAACAAACTCCCACTTGGACTGAAACTCTAGTGGTAACTTATACATTCGATATATAAGACTGAGTTTCTGAGTTTTATAGAGAAATACAATAAATTAGGGCATCCCATACCCATATTTTACCATACGGTATCTCTATACCTGATATTTCTCCCACTTGCCCTAGGTTATCTGGTATTCCTAGTCCTACTAGGTAATTCTCAAACACTTTAGTCGAGAGAATCATTGTAAACAAGTTAGTATACAATAGACTTTTGATAAAACTATATGGGGATTGCATCTTAATCTCAACAATGGCTAGGAAGCACATTTTCCTTCTACTACATTGAGGTACTCTCAACTCTTTGAGTAAGATGCATCTGACCTTTCTCAACAACTTTTTGTTAACAGTCAGATCTGGAAATCTTTAAATTTTCTATATTTTGATCTAGCCATTAAAATATTTGAATATTTGCAAATGGCTTTTAACAGTTTGACTCTTAATAGAAGTTGCTAGAACAAACATAATTTCTGAAAATGAACATTTCATTTATCACAAAAATATATACAATTTGTTCTTTACAAGATTTTACAAAAACAAGTAATAACTTCTCCCGCTAAATGAGCTGAGCGAACGGTCCCAGGGTTTAGTTAGCCTGGTTACCTTTCTCTGCTCTCTTCTCGGCAAGATACTGAGGGCAGTGTCTTCTCTAGTGCCTTTATTTGTTGCAGTGGAAACATTTTTCTTTATCTGCAGCGTTATCCTTGCCTTTCTTTCCAGTAGGCTTCTTCTTCCCTTTCCCTTTGCCCTTTTTCAGAGGAATACTCTTATGATATATATATAAATGAAATGGGGAATGGGGGAGGGAGCGGAGAGTCTTTTCTCCCCGATGGCTAAACAAAACTCCCTGGCCCTGACCATGCCTCACCCCACCTTAAATATATATAAAAACTTCCTGTGAATACTTTTATAATTATCTCTCACACACGATCACATGTGCGTGCACACACACAAGCTTAATGTGTGTAATTAACTTTGTTGCGAAATCGACAATTAAAGAACACAAAAAAAGGAACGTAGAGATAGGGAAGATCGACACAAAAATATACTTGGTTCACTAACATGTTAGCTACGTCCACGGGCAAAGAGAGAACAATATTATTTGAGAGAATGTTTTCAAAATTACATCAAAACGGCACCTCTAGGGTTAGAGAGTTTATATATAGCGCACTACTCTAAACCCTAGGGTCAAAATCGTAAATAACTGCAGATAAATAAATATGCTGAATACAAAATCTGAATAGGTTGCCCCCAAACCCCCACCAGGGCACGCCGCCCCTGAACCCCGACTCGTTGACCGGTCAGTGAGACCCCTGTACTTGGTTGTTCGAAGTGTTAGCAAACAGATTCAAGGTATTTCAACAAACTTAAGTGCTAGCAAACAGATTCAAGGTATTTCAACAAACTTACATACATATACATATATATATATACATATATGTGTGTATATGGATATATACATATATATATATATATATATGTATGTATTTCTTTAGGTTGAAGAATTGAATATGTTGTAATATTTACATTTTTAATTCTGAGAAATTATAAAAATTAAATATTTTAATTATATTTTTTATACATTGAATATTATTATTTTCAGCAAGAGATTTCATAACGTTTTAATCACAAAAAATAATAAATTGAAAGAAAATTTTCCCACAAGGGAATCGATCCCCACTTATTTCCCACAAGAATTTTTGCAGGAATAGGAACGGAAAAGCCTTTTTTATCCCTGCCCGTAGGGGACTTATCTACCACTATTTGACGCCAAATCAAAAATTCAATGAAGCTATTCTCCAATTAACTTGAGGGTTTTTCTCTCTCTCTCTTTTTTTTTTTTTTTTTTTAAAAAAAAAAAAAAAGTCAATTAGAATTAAAAAGAAAAAGAAAAAAGGCACGTGCATCTCACGACTAAATAGATTATTATTTAGTAATTATCAACATGTAAATAATAAAGAATCGAGAATCATCGCTGAAGTTTGGATTAAATCATATCGCGTTCTGCTTTTTTATCGGCGACACTGTGGCAACCATATGAGTGACGCATGTGTTTTCATGTTCTATTTACATTTCTTTTTCTATTTACCCTTTTAAATCCTTCAATTCCTCAATCAAAATCATGACGATGATCCAAAAAACGACATAGCTTTCATCCTTGTCTTCTTCTTTTTCTTCTTCCTCCTCCTCCTCCTCCGCCCCTTGAAATGGACACCTGATTCAATTTCCCTCTTTCCACGCCCAACCCATCACCAATATCCCTCAATTCTTACATGGGTTTTCCCATTTTTGCAAATTTCTCTACTTCCTAATCTTCCTCCTCTGTCTGGTTCAGGTTTTTCTACTCTGTTTCTGTTCTTTCAGCTCTTTTTCTTCAGTATTTGGAAAGCTTGCTGGACTGTTTTTGTTTCTCAATTCTCATAGTTTGTTACTGTTTCCTGATATTTTCTTAGTTGCTAAGTTAGAGAAAGAGTTTGGGATTTCGGTGATTGAAATCGATGTCGTTCCACGAGATTCATTCATGGACTTTGTCTGGACTAATCAGAGCTTTTCTTGACCTAACTGTTGTTTATTTTCTTTTGTGCGTGTCGGCCACTGTGTTTATCCCATCCAAGATTTTGAAACTTGTTGGGTTCTGCTTGCCTTGTCCTTGTAGTGGATTTTATGGGAATTACAACGCTAATTTGTGTTTTCATAGACTAATTGTTAATTGGCCTAAGAGGAAAATCTATTTGGTGCTGGATTTGGTCAAGAATAGGTTTCCTTTTGATTTGATTTTGATGGATGAACAAATGAGGAATTCGAATAGGAATTTGTTAAGGGAGAATCATCATGTAGATGGAATTTCTCAATTTCAATCTGAGGTATGCTGTAGTACTTTTTCTGCCCCAAGGTTACAAAATCTGGTTGATAAAGATAGTGAATATGATGGTAAGGGTAAGAGGATTATGTACCAGAGGCCAAAGACTAAAATCCGACGTCGGAGGAGAGCTGCCATGGACAATGGGAAATTGTCCAAGGGAATCTGTGAGGGGAATGAAACTGGAAAGGAAAGGGAATTTGTGGCATTGGTTGAGAGACAAGACTTTATTACAGGTGCGTTATGTGATTAATTTCACATTCTTTCATCCTTTTTCTTTCTATTTATTACATTTCTATATTTGCTTTTCTGGTTGTGCATATATTTTTTAAGATTTACAGTACTGTTACTAAATGATTTGATGGCAGCCTATCAAAGGACTTAACGTCACAAAGTAATAGTGAAGATACAATATCTGATTCCTTTTTTCCCCCATTAATTTATAGAGGTAGCTGAGCTAATAAACAAGAACTAATCAGCCAACCCCTGCTAACAACATTAGCTTATATACGTTATCATGACAGGAACAAAGTCGTCAAGAAAAAAGCGTGAACAGTGAAGAATGATACAGAGATTTATGAGGTTCACTGATAGTGTATTAGCTACGTCCACATGTAGAGGGAGAGAGCAGCTTTATTATTAGAGGGGAATATCAGATAATATAGATACAGAAATGTCAACTGGCACCTCTTTAAACACTGCCCAAAATTGTAAATAACATATAATGTATATACATTTTAGGTTTCAGGGCAATGCCTCTAGCTGCCACTAGGGCGCTTTATCCTTGGATCCCGACTCGCTAACCCACATACATCCTATGAGAGAAATTGGTTGGAAGTTGTATTTGATTCATCCGGAATTCCCATCTGGGGGGGTGGTCGACTGACTTTTTTCTATATAATTATGTTTCTATGACCTTTCTATTTCAGATGATGTTAATGAATCAAATCACATGGACTTAGGTCAAAGAACCTGGCAAGGCTTCGAATCAAGTGGTTCATTCGGCGAAAATAATCATATGAATAAAAGTTCTTCCACTATGGGACAAGGTACCAGTAATGCTGAAGAGAGAGACATTATTAGAAATGAAGCAAGTTCTATTAGATTGTTGGAGCAGGCCCTTGAAGAAGAGAGAGCTGCTCGGGCGTCTCTGTTTGTGGAACTGGAGGAGGAGAGAGCTGCTGCTGCTACTGCTGCTGATGAAGCAATAGCCATGATAACGCGTTTGCAGAATGAGAAGGCATCAGTTGAAATGGAAGCAAGGCAATATCATAGGGTTATAGAAGAAAAATTTGCTTATGATGAAGAACAGGTGAACATCCTTCGAGAGATCCTTGTCAAGAGGGACATAGACTATCATGTCCTGGAGAAGGAAATTGAAGTGTATAGACAGATGGATTTTTCAGAAAAGGAACAGTTAAAAATGAACTGGGATTTCGTATTGGACGAACATAACGAACAGTCTCCCACAGCCCATTACTCAAATGGAGATCCACCCATTGTTCATCAAATTGGAAATGCTATTTCATTTTCAAGGAAAGCAAAGTTGAACGAAACTAACAGTTGTACCTCTCAATGTCATTTTAATGAAGAAGGCTTTCTTAAGCAAACTATATGGATGGATAAAAACAATGAACTGAAGGATAATAGCTTATTATGTGATCACATCGCTATTGAGGCAGCTCCGCGTTGTGGTGGTTTTGATAAAAGCTTTCTTTCTCGTGGGGCACTTCAAGAAAGTTTGGAGCACATGGATCACGCAGTCAATGATTTAGAAAGTTCCATCCTTGATATGGAAATAGATGTTCAAGATATTCATGTGATTGATGAAAAACTTCACATGGAAGACACAAAAAAGGAGAAAAAAGTTGATAATTGATTCACCTGGCATCAAATGGTCCTAAAAGTATATGCTCTCTCACCTTTGGAACATCTAATGCCTAGAGCACGGTTTGACCATCTAAATCAACCATAGAAGTAGAACTTAGGCTGTTTACTTTTCCATAGTTCGGTGCAATGTGCCCCAGAAGAATTTTTTCTTCGGTAAATATTGGAAGGTTGTTGTAGAGCTGTGGGGTCAGAAGGGTCAGAACTTCTCCATTTATGAAGAAAAAGAATAGAGCATAATGGAATTTCCTGTTGAAATATCAAACTCCAATATATTTGACGGCTTGGAGATCCTTTTTAACAGGTTTCATTAACCTTTTCTGTTTTAAGGTATAAATTATCTGTTTACTTTATCTCTTGACATGGATTTTGATTGATTTGGAAAATTGTAGATGTTAATTTCATTGTTTGAAAAATGTTACCACAAATTACTTTTAGTGCTTAAGAGAGCAAATTATGAATCTAAAGATGTGACAGAACATTGGAATATGCAATAATAATAATAATAATAATAATAAATAAATAAATATAATAGGAGCTATGAAATATTATCCAAAGAATTTCTGTTATTTAGTAGTTTCTCTTTCTGTGATTCCTTCTGCTTGTATGGTTGTTGGTGCAACTTCTCTGAATTCTCTGTCCTTTGTAATTAACTTAAATTTCTCTGAATTTGGACCTAAGAAGTAAACCCTGATATTTATCTCATATGAGGACTGTATAGAAATTTGATTCCAAAGTTAGCTGGAAATGGTTTTATTTATAGTTTATTAATGAATGAGTTGCTGGATATCCTGCAAAAGTTGAGTCTTGGTTCAAATGAAGATACAAATAATGCTAATTTGAATACTTTCCTGCATCTTTCTTTTACGTTCTCAATTAGTTTACTGTTAAAATTGAGGAAGAAGATAAGTATAACCCCTTATTTGACTGCTAGAAGTTTTCTGAGAACTGTTCTTTTATTTTATTATTTTATCTTAATGTGAACCTCTCTCTAAATTATGGCTTTGTTTTCGTTTGTTTGCCAGTAATTGTATATATAGAGAGATTAAATTACAATATATAGAGAGATTAAATTACAAGTTGTGTTTTTGAACTTTTCAAGTTTACGTCTATTGGGTCCTTAAACTTTAATGTGCGGTACAAAACGAGGAGAAGATAGAAAGCTCAACTACTCCTTTTATTTAGTTTTTTTTTTTCACTTAACATATTCAAAATTTTTAAAAAATAACTCATCCACTATATACAAACTTGTATATTTTGTCCATAAAATTTCAATTTTGTTTGTCTTCATCTATTAGGTCAAAGAGTGGAATTGGTATCTATTTTTATCCAATAGATTGGAGATTCAATCCCCCACCCGTAGTTGTTGTACTAAAAAAAAAAATTTAGGAATTTAGTGGGAACGAAATAGAAAGTATAGGGACCTATTAATTATAGACCCTTTATAAATTTTAGGGACCTAATTGACACACACAAGATATTGTGTATAGAAGCTTCTCTTTCTTATATGCTTAACTTTTTCAGATTCAAATATTTTTTTTAAGGAACTTCTCATTTACAAATCTATATGGAAAAAAGGTCTACCAGTTATGTCTACTAGTTTGGATACTACGTGTTTCATATGTTCATTTATGTCTATATACACTTTTGATCACCTTTCACTTTCATGTACTCATAGATATCCTCAAGATACGATGGATTTGAATCTCAATTATTTCTATAAACATTAGTATTGAAAACTGAAAAGTATTTTTAGATCAAGAATCATATAATCAAGCAACTTGTGAAGATTTGAATCTTATGAGCATGGAACATTATTTAGAGAAATTAGTTTATCCTTGTTATTAGTATTTGGGTTCTTATCAATTGTAATACTTTTGTTGATAATTTTCAGGTCAGGAGGCCAAGACTCATATATGGATTGTAATTACCATTCTGTGAAGAAAAACTTCTGTATAGTTTTTTTTTCAGTTATATTTGTAAACAGTTTCCTTTGTAAATTGATTGTATCTCTAGCTCCTAGCTTCTTCTCTTTGAGATAGGTGCCATGTCTCGATTACATTTTGTGTTTGTGAATATGTTCCTTCAAGCAAAACAAAATCAGTTACTTCAAGCAAAACAAAAATTGTTAATATATTGTCCAAAATTTTCTTCCAACTGTTGAAGTTTATATTCTAGCATTTTGTTTTCTTTTGTCTCTAAAAACTACATTGTTAGTTTAGTTTCCATTTAGGGGTTGTTCGAGGTATCATGATTGAAAGAGTTTATAATTTAATGTAATCCAAAATCCATATTTGGGTTGAGCATTTTGGATTCCATTTGTAATACCGAACTCAATTTGTTCTCACAGTTTTCAACACAATCTTCTTTTTCACCGTTTTTACGTTTCACGATTCTATTTTCTTTTCGTCTTTCATTTTTCACGTATCTCAATACTCTCAGATTTTCAGTAATTTTATTATATTCTAGCTCTCCATATTGTCTCTTAAGGTTTAGGAAGATTTGAACATTCAATCCTCGAAGTGAAAACAATGTTTGATGTTGGTTTAATTGTAAGGTCTATATTTCAGTTTTATATTTGTGTGCAAGTGTTTCTAAAATTTACTAAAATGTATAGAAGAAATATTAATGAGATTAATTTTTTAAAATAATGAATAATAAATTAATAATATAGGCTGATTTTAAGAAAGAGAATGTTATATAAAATATATAGGCTTAAAATAAAGACATTTATGGTTGGATTTTAAAAGAATGTAGTAATTTCTTTCTACCTCTTAAACTAACTTTGTGACTATTTCATTGTTTTGTATTGTTTTTCTAAAATAAAAACAAAAACAATATTTGATAACTGTTGTAGACTAAATAAATTGTTGTTGTTGTTAACTAAATAAATGTTGGATTTTGTCATTTGTGGAGACAAAACTTAGGAGCCAATTCGTTCATTTTTACTTGAGCCAAAAGCAATCTTATAATTCGTTTATTATGGGGGTGATAAGGTTACCAAAATAAGAAAGACTTTAATTGGTAAAGATTTGAGGTGTGTAATAATGAAATTTGTCCAAATGTGTGTGTTTCAAAATCCACCAAATGCCACTATTTATAAACAATTTGGCAAGTATGAACAACACTTTGAAAAATGGGGTATGACACATGATCAATGGACACTAAACATAAGTATCTAATGGACATCTATTATCATAATATTTATAATAATAACTATTTTTTTTCTAGTTATTTTGAAAACCAGGAAACTACAACTTAGTTGATAATTGTTTAGGGTATTTTAAGTTTTTATGAAGACAAAGGAAAATATTAAGAATTATTCGATAATTTTCTTTCATCACAATAATTTGGGCCTTTTCCGGTGTTGCAAATTGCCGAAATTAGTCAAAAAATCATCTGCCAAACCTTTCCCAAAGGTTAAATAATCTTCGGCGAAACCTTCTCCGACTGTATAAAAATCGTGTCGTAGGGAAAAAAATTTATCTCGACAGATTGAGGACGGGGCTTTTCTACCGACCCTAAATAAAACTGTTGGGATAAGCGACCAAACTCTAACGATCTTAATTTATAAAGACCATTGGGAATTAAAACTTCGCCCGACGGTGAAACTACATCGTCGGGACAACTGAATACTCCCAACAGTGTCTTTACACCGTCGAACGAAGTTTTAACTCCTGACGGTCTTTATAAATTAGGACCATCGGGATAAGTGCCTTACACAGATGGTGTGTTTTCATCGTCAGGATTTAGTAGCTTTTCCCAAACCCCTGAGACTGTCGGGGGATGATTTCTTAGCATCGGGAAAAGGTGAAAATGCATAAAAAATATTTTTTCCCGACCCCTTGTATCATCGGGATTATATATTTAACCGTCGGAATTAACTTCTTTTTTTATTTTCTTTTTTTAAATCTTTTTTTTTTTCAAATATCATACTTGTTTGAATTTTACAAATATTAATCAAACTAAAATAAGTACCAAAATCAAGTAAATGTCTACAATAGTAAATAACATATAGAAAACATGTTTGAATCTCAAGAGTTACTATAACATCCACAATTCCTTAATCCAAAATATACCATAACATCCACAATTCCTTAATCCAAAACAACATTACATGATAACAAACTACCTATTGGGAGATGCATCTACAACCTTAATCCACAATTCCTAAATCCCAAATAACATTAACATCTACAATCTAAATACGCTTGTCGGGAGATGCATCTTCAATATAAATCTCGAGATACCTATAAAATACAAATTTAAATAAGTTTAATGCTCAATATACCACATACCAATCTCAAAATGAATATACAATTTAAAACTCAATTAAGAACATTAATGAATTGAAACAAACCAACTCAGACTTGCATATTTCAATCTCAAACTCAATATAGAACTTAAAACCCAACTTAAATTTAATCATAATTTTACATTTACCCCTATACCAACTTTAAAACCAATATAAGAACATTAATAAATAAAACCCACTTTAAATTCAAACCTAATATAGAACTTAAAACCCAACTTAAACCTAACTAATTCATATCTACATATTTCAATCTCAAACCTAATATAGAACTTAAAATCCAACTTAAACCTAACCAACTCATAACAATTGAAACAAACCAAGACGTATCTACATTTACTTAAACTTATATGTACATTTACTTAAACAAACCAACTTAGTTCCGCCCCCCACTTATTTTAATCATAAAACTCAAATTGAACTTCAAAACCAAATGTTAGATATAATGTCAACATAATTAGACAATCACCCCCTTTACCAATTTCGAACCTAACATAAGAATATGAACAAATTGAAATGAAGCATATGCCCCATCTCAAAATTACTTTCAATCTCAATATAGCACTTATAACTCAACTAAAAACCCCACTTATTTTAACCACAAACTCAAATTCAAACTCAACTTCAGAACACTAACTATACTTTACATAACTATACGTTTATGTTGTTACCATAACTGCAGGATAACAACATACACAATCTTCTAATTAGTTTACTATGAAAGTTGAAGAGGTCATACCTAGTTCGATTTATCTATCATGAGTTGTAAGATCATAACTTTCATATCATCCACCTTAGATTGTCTTATTTCTTCCAATTTGTTCAATCTAGTCAATCTAGCCTTTAAGGATTCTATCTCTTGTTGTTGCTTCTCAATAACTTTCGATGAGGATGCACTGGACATTTTTTTTTTTTTTTTTACCTTTTGGTGACCTACCAAGGCCCACTCCTGTGCCAACACCTGCTCGCATATTTCTTCTTTCGATATTGGTTTAGAACCTTCCTGGGTGGAGACTTCTCTCAGCTCAACCATTTGACTCTACATTAATAACTAGGACTAATGATTGTATGACAATTGTATATAAATAAAGTTACATTGCAGAATAAAAACTTACATATACATCATTAGCGGCCTGATTAACAAACGAGTGGTCACTCCTAGAGTGTGTATGCTTAAATAAGTCTACTCAGTCCATTGTTTGATCGTCGGGTCTTTTCTGTAAAACAATTCATATAGAAGATATTAATAATGCTTTCTTAGAAATCAAATATAAAAATATTTTTATTTTTACCATGGATTCTCGTATGCGTATGAAAGTCTTAGAACCAGCTGTATGAAGGAACTTTATAGCTGAACAATTCTTGTGATTAGTCTCTGCTGCTTTCTAAGAAAAATGAGAAATTAAGAGGAAATGAGTAATTGAAATGTAAGTAAACAAAAAAAAAAAAAGAAAGAAAAAAGAAAAAACACAAAAGTTCTTACTTTCCATTCGGTGGATTCAAACTTGGTGCATAAAAAGTGTCAATCTTTGATGGCATCTTTAAATCGATCATGTGGATGTTCTGGTGCCTCTTCAGGACTTGCATACTTTTTATAGTGTTTGTGTAGTTCCCCCCTATACTCTTTAAACGAATTTTTCATATGTTTATCGATGAAATCATTAACCAGTTGGCTTGACAAGTCAAACACAATGGTTCTGAATTAAAAAGAAAAGAAAACCTAAGTAATATTCTAATTAATATCTATGTAAACACATATATATAATTTGTAAAATATCAAATAACCATCTAACCATTAATCGACTTTTAACTAGCTCTAGTTTCTATTGGTACCTTTCTCCATGTTCCATAACGAATAGAAAAGGAATCCCGAACATTGGTACCAATGGCATTGTTAAACCTTGTTGAATTATTGCAAATTGGTTTCTCCCATATAGGGTCGACCAATATGGAAGTTGGAAAAATATACTTTTTTTATTCCAATTTAAACTTCATTTCCGTTTCTTATCACGTTTCTCTAGATATTTGTTAAGCACGAAAAAGTTTAACAAGTTCACCCCTCGTAAGATATCTTCTCCATCCATGAAAACTGGAGGAGGTCTACGTTCCACTTTTCCATCATATTGTTTGCTCTTGCGCTAACTGTGATTTTCTGGAAGATAAATTCGATGCCCCATAAAACATTGTTTTCCTCTTAGCCTCAATGATGATGTATCCTCTTTAAAAATAGGGCATGCTTGATAACCTTTGGCACTCCATCCAGTTAGGTCACCATACGCAAGGAAGTCATTAATAGTCCCAATAAGCTCGAATGTAATTGAAAGTATTTGCTGCTAACACAATCATATGTATGCACACCATCATTCCATAACTCCTTTAACTCATTTAACTCTTCAATCAATGGCTGTAAGTAAATATCAATTTCTTTTCCAGGAGATTTTGGCCAAGGTATAAGAAGGGAGACAATAAAAATTGTCTCTTTCATGCATTTCCAAGGTGGCAAATTGTAAGGAATGAGCACCATTGACCATATACTATACGAAGTACTCATATTCCCGAGTAAATTGAAGCCATCTAAAGCTAGTCCTAAACAAATATTTCGTGGGTCTGAAGCAAACTAAGGAAATTCACGATCAAAATGCTTCCACCCTTCAGCATTAGGTGGATGTCGCAACACTGCATTAGTTTCAACACGTTTATCTTTATGCCACCTCATTTCAGCTGCAATATGTTTAGATGCAAATAATCGCTTCAATCTTGGTATTAAAGGAAAATGTCATAAAATTTTATGTAGAATCTTTTTACTTTTTCCAAATTCAACTTTTACTGAGATTCACCACATACTAGACATTGTTGTAAATTGACAAATTTTTTCCAATAAAGGATGCAATCGTATTTGCAAGCATGAATAGACTTACAACCTTGTCCTAAGTCACGTAATTTTCTTTTAGCTTCATAAAATGAACTAGGTATAGATGTTCCAACGGGAAATGCTTCTTTTAACAATTCAAATAACAAATCAAATGACTTATTGATCCAACCGCTAAGAACCTTAATATGCATCAACTTCACCAAGAACAACAATGAAGAGAAATTTGTACAACCAGGGTACAACTAGTTGCGTGCTTCATTTATTAAGTCTTCAAATAAGCTTGAATTGTTATCTCTTTCTTGGGCATTGGTGTGTATCTCATTCTTTTTTCTTCTTCATTTACATAGACAATTGGACACTGTAGATCATTTATAATATTAAAAATTTCATTTTCTTCATCTATAACATTCATCTCTGTCGTACTTAATCCATCATCATGTGTCGATTGAGATGTGTAACTCTTGTATCCCTTAGACAAGTCGACTGGGTCTCCATAATATACCCATTGATGATAGATGGAGAAATTTCATTAATGAATAAATATCATTCAACTCCATCAATTGGCTCCTACCTTGCATTCATACATTTTCTGCATGGACATCTTCTTTTCTCTGAGTTATTAACATGAAGTTTTGCAACTTTAAGGAATCGATATACTCCTTCTGCATACTTAGTTGATAACTTGTTCCTAATCTTAATCCACTTTTTGTCCATTCTTAACGATATATACAATAAGTTGAACCTGTGTTATTTAGACAATAAGTTGTAAATTTAGTAATATAATAAAAAAAGATCTATGAAACCTAAAAGCTTATTATTTTATGTCTTTCAATCCCACTAAAGAAAATTTTAGTTTTGGCATAGTAAACCCTTTAATGAGGGTAGGTTGTGTGCCAACAACTAGATTATAGTTTCTAGACTTAAATATGTCATTAACACAATAATTCATAGAAACCTTTGCATGACTTAACGATTGTAATCTTTTTTTACTACTTCAATAATATACAAGTTTATTGAACTTTTCCCACCCATGTGAAAAAATAATGTCAAACAACAAAGTTTCCATCTCTATTTAACTCTCGACCACCAACGAAGAGCACAAACGTCGACGTTGTGCCCAACAAAGGTGATCTTCAGCCCCTATTTATATATTTCTTCAACTAGAACTAAAACTAGACAATTGAAAGTAGACCAAAATGAAACTAGCATCTATTCGAACCAAAATGGTGGTATCTTTAACCTAAAAGTTTTAACTTTGAAATTGGTATATTGGACCAAGTAAATTGGTTTATTTAACCTCTCCCTAACATGTTATCACAAACCCTAAAGCCTTAAACATCCTTGAAAAGGTAAAATCCAACTTTTTTATAAAAAAAAATTTGATAATCTCATATCCTTTATGAGAGAGAGATTAGAAATATAACAATGATTAAGCATATTATTAGGTTCTCAGATGTATTACATTTTTCATCAATTTGAGTATAACTCAACTTGTTAAAACATATATATCTGGCAGAAAAGTCGATCTAAAAAAATCTCTCCGACTCTCACTCTATATAATCTCTAAAAAAAATTGCAATATTTGCATATGAACTTGAACATAAATATAACTCAATTGATTTAAGTCATTGATCATTGACCTTCCTTGACTCCTTAATATGTACATAGCTCAATTGATTTCATTGTAACTTCATAAAAAAAATCAATGTTATAAAAGAGAAACTAAAGAAATAAAACAAAGAAAAAGAACATTACAAGAAATCAAGAGTATTATTCATGATTAAATAAATAAAAAACCATAAAAAAGAAAGGGGAAAAATCAATTAGTTTTCTTATCCATAGAGTTGCTTCATTTGAAATCTTCAAAACAAGAAATAAGCCAATCCAAACCCAACTAATAGATATATCTAAGCCCTTTCCTTTTCACTCTCTTTGGTAGACCTCATTTCCTCCATCCCAAATATCTCTCTCCCCAAATTACCATTTAACCCCTTATTCACATACCCATTCAACACATATACCCTCCCTCATTCCCCACAGTTATAACAGTAGCAAACTTTTCTTTATCAAGGTCAATTTCATCATAAACGGTACCCTCCCCCAACTATCCTTGTAGTAAAAGAATACATCCCCAATTTTGTCATAAACTTTTCTTAATTGATTCGAGGAAAATGAAAAATAAAAAAGGAAAAAAAATAATGGTATCGAAATCGGACGACGAGCGGATGGTGAGCGAAGGAAAAGAAATCGGTCATCTGTGGATTTAGAAGAAGAAAGAATAGGGAGAGAAGAGAAAATGGAAGAAGAAGGAAAAGAAGAAATTGTGGGCACGGTTTTTTTAACGAACTTATCTCGACGGTCATTTCGTAAACCGTCGAGATAAATGCCCATATCCTGACGGTCAATCGAATACCGTCGGGAAAATTATGAAATCCCAACGGTCACACACGTCTCGTTAGGCTAACACAACTTATCCCGATGATATTTTTACACCATCATCAGCATAACTTCACAACTTCCCATAAGTTTTTTTTATTTTAATACCCATTGTTCGATGGTCGATCGATCATCGTCGACCTAAATACAAACTCCCGACAGTTGTTCGCATATCATCAGGTGAACTCAACCAAATCCCGACGATTTTCTTACACCATCGTCGGCACAACTTCACAATTTATCATAAGTTTTTATTGTAATAACCATCGCCCAACGGTAGCTCGACTACCATCGACCGAAATACAGACGCCCGACAATCGCTCAAGCACCATCGGGCGAACTCAATATTATCCCGACGATTTTTGCAAACCGTCGGGCAAAGCTTGACAATTTTTCATAAATATTTTTATTTATATTTTTATAAACTAAATATCTCTCGACGATCTTGGGACCATTGATATAGTTGAAGAAGCCGACAGTTGGTTTATAGACCGTCAGGATAGAGTGGTTAGCCCGATGCTAGTAAACGATCTGTCGGGATTTGGTTATATCTTGATGCCTCTATTTTACTGTCAGGGGAAATGAGATACACCAACGTTTTTTCTTGCGTTGGGAAAAGTTTCATCGGGAATAACCAAAATTCTTGTAGTGTTTATTTTTTGTTTGAGTTATTTTCAAATAAAGAAAATGAACAAATATAGTAAAATGTCACTATGTATCAGTGATAGATCGCGATAAACATAGATAGATGTCTATTGCAGTCTATCACTGACAGACAATGACATTTGATATACTTGAAAATCTTTTTGGTAGTTTTACTATTTAAAACAATTACCTTTTTTTTTTTTTATCTTCTATGGAATAGGTAGCAGATTGTTTTTATAGTACAATTTCCTTTTTAATCTACAGAACAAAACTTGTTTAAATTATTTTCAATGTTGCATCATTGTAACCCTTATTTCATCTATAAGAAAATACGTTGTATATGTTTCACTAATCAACTAAGAGACAAATAATGAAAAGACATATCTAAAAGGTACAAATAATTACATAAAAAAACATAACGATCTTTACATGCATGCATGCATATATAAACAACAAAATTTGCAATAATAGTAATCTTTGTCGTGCTTGAGTTGCCATCCAAAATTAGTATGTAATCTATTTCCCCGCTAGAGCTATATATTGAAGCTGATTTTGACTTACATGATTGAAGGTTCGATTAAAAAATAATAATAAAATATAAAAGATACAACGAAAAAAACTAATTCTTTTAAAATAATCAAAATGAGCTTAGCTCAATGGTAATTAACATGGTCTTCTGATATAGTGCAAGTGCATGCGTCAAATTAATAAAATCACGACCAAGCTGAGTATCGTCCTTAGAGATTAGTAACAGTAAATTGCTTAACTATTGCTAATAATCCACTAATGTTATTCAAGCAGTCGACAATTTGACTCAAATTCTCAATAAACAAAGTTGTGAGAGTTTCTGAACCTAACTTAGATGGCCAAACAGAACGCAAACAATCAGTAGAAATAAATCGAATGCAATAAAAAACACCAAGATATATAGTGTTTCAACCAGTTTGGTCTACATCCACTTTGAGAATCAGCTTGAATTAATTTATTAATGAGCAATAAAGGAATTTTACAAATTACAGATAATCAACGAAATCACCAATTTTTAATTTTAGTATCCACTGATACCAAGAGATTCACACACAACGTCGCCTCTAAAAACTGAGAACAACCCGCTACAAAACAGCCCAAAATAGTGTGTTACTCGTCTCTGACCGGCGAACCACGCGCAGACCCGCGCCTCTCTCTCACCACCGACATCCGCTACCAGACGCAACCACCACGACGAACCGCCGAATTCAAGCCCACGCTGTTGCTTAGATCGACAAAGTTCGACCAAGCTCGAACCGGCCCTGCTCCTTCACACAAGAATCGACTGGTCGCGGCTCTTCTACAGACACAGTCGACCGCCTCTCTCCAGTTGCGGCGATTCAACAACCAGGCGGTTCACCTCTTCTATCGTCTTCAACAGCTGCTCTTCTGCATTGGAAAAAGAATCCCAGGCAGCTGCCTTTTTCCCTTGGCAAAATGTCACGCAAAGTGCTGCCCTAAGTGGAGAAGAAAAGGGTAATTACAAGTTTGTCACTTACGATAATGTCATTGGGTCTTTAATTTTTTTCAAAAACCCAATAAAACCCACTTAAATACCTTGTTATTTTCTACAAATCTCCCTCATAACCAGAATTTTTAAGTGCCAAGCTGATTCTCCAAACTTCCTATCATCCAGATTTAATATTCAGCCCATCTAATAGGTATTTGAACCTATGGGCTGGAAGAACCTTGGTTAACATATTTGACAAATTCTCAATTGTATGAACCTTTACCAGTTCAACATCTTTCTGGGCCATAACTTCTCTGATAAAATGAAATTTGACATCGATATGCTTAGACCGTTCGTGATGAGATGGATTCTTCGCGCACTCTGACTATCACAACGGACGATAGGAATGAACTCCTGCGACAACAACTCACCAACTATCCTTTTCAATCACACTGCCTCTTTAACAGCTTCACCCACTGAAATATACTCTGACTCAGTAGTAGACAAGGCAACAACTGACTGTAAAGAAACCTTTCAACTGACCACATTACCAAACAAACGAAAAATGTGACCTGATAGAGACCTTCTTTTATCAAGGTCTGTAGCATAACCTGCATCTGTGAAGCCTTCCAACAGTGTTGATTTATCACAATCCCTGCTAAAACACAATGATACATTGGCACTACCTTTCAAATATCGAAGCACCCATTTAACTTCATTCTAATGCTTCTTCCTAGGATTTGACATAAACCTACCTATCATACTCATAGCATATCCCAAGTCAGCCCTAGTACAAATCATCAAATACATAATACTTCCAACAGCATTACAATACGGAATATTAGCCATCTCTAACCTTTCTTGTTCAGTAATAGGACACTGAGACGAAGAAAGCCTAAAATGAGATGCTAAGGGTGTCGAAACTACCTTACAACCAGACATATTATACTTCTCAAGCAGTTTATGCACATAACTCTCCTGCGAAATGGTTAACAAACCTTTCTCCCTATCTCTTTTCATATCCATGCCTAGGATCCTTTTCAGTTCACCTAAATCTTTCATCTCAAATTCACTTCTCAATCGTTTCTTGAGATCACAGATTTCAGAATAATCCTTAGACACCAGAATCATATCATCTACATACAGAAGTAGATAAGTATATGTACCTTTCTGAGATAGTTTCCAGTACACAGGCATCATATGAGCTCCTATGAAACCCCTGCTTTAGAATAAAGGTGTCAAACCTGATATACCATTGTTTCGATGATTTCTTCAGTCCATAAATGGACATGTGAAGACGACAAACCATGTCTTCCTTTCCTTTCACCTCATAGCCTTTAGGTTAAGCCATGTAGATCACTTCCTCCAATTCACCATGAAGGAAAATTGGGGTGACGTCCATCTGTTCAACAAACATATCAAAGTGAACAGCAATAGATAAAATTAATCGAATGGACGAATGTCTCACCACCAGAGAGAAAATCTCATGAAAGTCAACTCCCTCCTTTTGAGTGTAGCCCTTGGCTACTAGTCTAGCCTTATACCTAGGCTTGCTTTCACCTCCTATACCTAGTTTGATTTTATAAATCTACTTTGACTGAATGACTTTTTGATTAGGAGGCTTTGAAACCAATGACCATGTCCGATTCTTCTGCAACAAGAACAACTCTGCTTCCATAGCATTCTTCCATTGTTCCTTCGAATTAGATACAATAGCCTCCTCAAAAATAAGAGGCCATGCTTCAATACTGTCAGCTGCACAAGTAAGAGCATAAGCAACTAAATCAGCATAACCATACCTCGTAGGAGCTTGTCTCACCCGTTGAGGCCTGTCACGAGTAAGCTGATAGTTTTGTAGGTCACTGCTACTTAACCTTTCTTCACCAAAAGCTCCCTCATCAATCAAAGTCCTCTGCAGTTGAGGTTGTCTACCATCAAAACTGGATGATTGATCATTGGAATCACCTGAACTAACTGATGGTTGTGCTTTAGAATCAATTCTAACCTCTGCCTCAACCTGATAAACTTTCTACTATTTCTGTTGTTCTTTGACACGAAATGACATCTCTATTTCATTAAAGGAATTTGTTGATAATGCATTTATTTCTGCCCTCTTCCAAGCACCAAAGTTTATATCCTTTAACACCCTAAGGATAGCCAATAAACATACATTTCAGTGCCCTCTTATTTAGCTTTCCTTCATTAACATGAGCATAAGTTAAACATCCAAACACTCTGAGATGATCCAAGCTTGGAGCTTTTCCTGTGCATATCTTCTAAGGAGTCTTTAGGCCTAAAGCAGAAGACGGACTCCTATTAATAAGATAATAGGTTTTTTGGGCAGCTTCTCCCCAAAATTTCAAGGGTAATGAAGCATTTGTCAAGAGACATCTTGTACGCTCCATAATTGTTTTGTTGAACCTCTCAGCTAAACCATTCTGCTGTGGAATGTACGTAACAATGGAATGCCTCATAATTCCCTCAGATTTGCAAAATTTATCAAATTTGTGATTCACAAATTCCAAACCATTGTCTGTCCTCAGATACTTTACCTTCCTGCCTGTCTGGTTCTCAACCTGCTTTTTCCAATCAAGAAATTTCCCAAAAGCTTCATCCTTCTGTTTCAGTGGATACATCCACACCTTTCTTGAAAAGTCATCAATGATCAACATAAAGTATCTCGAACCTCCCATAGAAGATACCTTTGTAGGACCCCATAAATCTGAATGAATATAATCCAAAATTCTTTTAGTTGAATGCTTCCCTTTTCCAAACTTCACTCTGGTAGACTTTCCCATTATGCAATGTTCACAAAATGGGAGTTCAATGTCTTTAACTCCTCCAAGCAAACCTTGTTCTGAAAGAGCTTGAAGACCTCTTTCACTGACATGCGCTAGTTTATTATGCCATAACATAGATTTATCTATTTCTTTCCCAGATGCAACAACAACACTACCTGAAACTGCAGTACCCTCCAACACATAAAGACCATTCCTCAAGGTCCCCTTCAGTTTAACCAAAGAGCCCTTGATAACCTTCAGAGCTCCATTATCATATTTATAAGAATAACCTGCTCTATCTAATTCGCCCAGAGAAATTAGATTTCGTTTGAGTTTTGGAACATACCTTACATTTGTAAAAATTCTGATCATACCATCATGTGTTGCAATTCGAATTGACCCAATTCATTTTACATCACAAGCACCATTATCATCAAGCAGAACTAATCCCCCATCATTTTCTTGAAAGTCAATCAAGAAATCCTGATTAGGAGTCATGTGAAACGTGCATCCTGAATCCATGATCCAAGCATTCTGAATGTCCCTGCTGGACATCATCAAAACCTCTACTGAATCATACCCATCAGTAATATTTGCTGCACTAGAATCCCTTGTATGCTTGCTACTTAATGCTTCCTTGCTCTTATTCAAAGGGCATTTTTTTTCTAAAGTGTCCTTCTTTATGACATAGGAAACATTTTTTGCTTTTCCCCTTTGATTTCGACCTGGATCTCAACTATTTTCATTTTCCGTTCTTTTTCTTATTTCTACCTCTGGTCATGAGTAATTCTTCATCCTTGCGTTCCTTTTTAATCTCGAGATTTCTCGTTCTCAAGTCATCCAATACCATATCCATGGACAATGAATCCCATCCATATTTAAAAGCTACCTTAACTTCTCGATACAATTCTGGCAAAGAATTCAGAAGAATAATTGCTTGATTTTTATCCGACATCTTCTCACCGATGTTATTGAGATCAACTATAATCTTCTGGAATTCATCTAGGTTCTCTTCTAAGCCTTTACTTGAGTCCATCTTATATCCAAAGAATTTCTCCTTTAGATATAATTTATTTGGCAAGGACTTAGTCAAATAAAGACTTTCTAGTTTCTTCCACAACTCTGCTTTAGTACTGGTCTTATCTACTAGCCTAAGCACCCCATCTGAAAGATACAGAATTATTGTCGAATAGGCCATCTCATTCATATCCCTTTTTTCAGCTTCTGTAATTATTGGTGGAAGGTTATCTTCATCTAAGATTTTGGCTACCTTTTGTTGTATCATAATAGCCCTAATCTTTTTTCTCCATAACCCGAAATCACCTTTCTCATTAAATTTAACAACTTTGAACCGTGTAGACATCGAAGCCATCTGTCAAATTAATTTCAACAAAAAATATTCCTGAACACAGAATATGCCAGGACACACTACCACACACCCTCCTTGGATCAACTGGTGCTCTGATACCACTTGTGAGAGTTTCTGAATCTAACTTAGATGGCCAAACATAACACAAACAATCAGCAGAAATAAATCAAAAGCAGTAAAGAACACCAAGATATATAGTGGTTCGACCAGTTTGGTCTACATCCACTTTAAGAACCAGCTTGAATTAATTTATTAATGAGCAATAAAGAAATTTTACAAATTACAGATAATCAACGAAATCACCAATCTATAATTTTAGTATCCACTGATACCGAGAGATCCGCACACAATGTCGCCTCTGAAAACTGAGAACAACCCGCTGCAAAACAACCCAAAACAATGTGCTACTCGCCTCTGACTGGCGAACCACGCGCAGACCCGTGCCTCTCTCTCACCGCCGACAACCGCTGCCGGATGCAACCACCACGACAAATTGTCGAACCGTCGGATTCAAGCCCACATCGCTGCTCAGATCGGCGAAGTCCGACCAAGCTCGAACCGGCCGTTTCTTCTTCATGCAAGAACCGACCGACCGCGACTCTTCTACAGACACAGTCGACTACCTCTCTTCAATTGCGGCGATTCAACAACCAGGCGGCTCACCTCTTCTATCGTCTTCAGCGGCTGCTCTTCTACATTGGAAAAAGAATCCCAGGTGGCTGCCTTTTTCCCTTGGCAAAAAGTCACGCGAAGTGCTGCCCTAAGTGGAGAAGAAAAGGGTAATTACAAGTTTTCCACTGCTCAATAATTACGATAATGTCATTGGGCCTTTAATTTTTCCAAAAACCCAATAAAACCTATTTAAATACCTTGTTATTTTCTATAAAAGTTATGAAAAACAATTCAATGAGATATGAATTTCGATATTGTTAATCAATCATGCATCTCCAAATTAACCTATCAACAAATGGACTAATTATTAACAATTGCATGAATGGCTAGTTGATCGAAAGAAAAGCACTAAAACCATTTAGTCCTAACTTGAATCTCTCCACAGTTTTCATATTAAGTGCAACATTAAAACCATTCAGTCCTAATTCTTGTTATGTCCTATCATTTTCATGCATGTTAAGATAAAAATTTAATCCATCATGTCCAACTAAGTCCCTTCTCTCACAAGTAGAGAAATCAACACAAGCACACTCAATCAATGGCTAGTTGATCGAAAGAAAGAACACGGAAAAGTAAGAATCCAATTGATTTAACAATAATTCAAACGTCAATGCATCAATCCAAAATTAATTCATGAAATCATTCAACACCCTAGAAAAAGAGTATGGTTACTCATGATATATCAGTCTAACACATCAAATGTTGGAATAGCCATATGAACAATCTATTGAGAAGAGAAATAGATCGGGATGAAATAATCCTCCTTCACCAACACTATTTGAATGATTAACAGGTCTTCGACTCTCATCTTGGAGCTCTCAATAACTTCCAGTAGCACCTCTTTTCTTTGCGGCTCTCTCTTGCCCAAGGTCAGAAACCCACAACCACTTGATACCCTTTTTCTTTCAGCCAACACTGCATTTTAAAGTGAAAAATGAGACAGGGTCGCGACGCTGCACAAAAAACCTCTAATGCCCTGTGTCACAATCACCCTTTCGGAAGCTTATCTTAATGATTGTGCGGCACTTGTTCCCGCTCACGAACAAGTCAGCCAATCTGAACACGGACCGCCAATGGCACACCGAGTGCCTCTCGCAACCTCTACCCCGTTTTAGGAAAAACGGTTTTAGAAAACAGGTTTGGAGAAAAAGGTTTTCGTAAGTATTTTTGAGAATGTGAGTAAAGAAAGAAAGATTGTAATAGACTAGAAAGCAATGAGCAACAACAACTACAACGGCTTTATAGAGTACTACTCTGGGTATGGGGAAGTGATAATTAGTCTTATCCCCATATAGTGCATTTTGAATAAAAAGCCAACTGACACCTTTGTATATGCAAAAGGGCGAGCGATCACTTACAACAAAAATACAAGGAAAGCAAGCTAACTAAACTAATACAATACATGATATGAAAGTATGATAAAGGGGTTAGATCGGGCATGCGGCAGGTTCGAATCCTACCTTGTAGTGTTGTGGCGTTCCTTTTTGGATTTCTAGCCTCTTTTTTTCTCATGTTTGCATAATTCTATCTTTCATCCTTGAGGGTTTTCTTACTACATTTTATGCCCAAATTTTCCATAACTCCTTGAAACTTAGTTCCTTAAATTTACTTAATTTAACACATTAATTCTATAAATTAACCAAAAAAAAGTCCTAAATTAGAAGCAAATAAAGAACTTTTTAAGTATTTTTTACCTTCCTCTCTCTTAAAGTTGAAGGTTCAATCCTTCGTCTTTAAGTTATTGTACTAAAAAAATTAAAAAACTAAATAAAATTAAAATAAAACTAGTTCTTTTCAAATAAAAATAAAATGAAAATCAATTACAAAAAAGAATAACAACGTCGTGAGCACAAAAAACCACTAATGCCTTGCAGCGCTGTGGGTCAAAAAATCGTAGCACCATAGTGTTATAAAGCAACACTACTTTGTTATGACCTCTCACATTTGCATTGCCTTGTAATCGTGTGGCGCTCCCTTTTAGATTTTTAGCCTCTTTTTTTTTCTCATTTTTGCATAACTCTATCTTTCATCCTTGAGGGTTTTCTTACTATGTTTTACGCCCAAATTCTCCGTAACTCGTTCTTGAAACTTAGTTCCTTCAATTTACTTAATTTAACACATTAATTCTATAAATTAACAAAAAAAAATCCTAAATTAGAAGCGAGTAAACAACCTTTTTTAAGTATTTTTTAACTTCCTCTCTCAAGGTTGAAGGTTTCATCCTCCATAAGTTATTGTACTAAAAACCTAAATAAAATAAAATAAAACTAGTTTTTTTAAAATAAAAATAAAATGAAAAACAATTAAAAAAAACAACAACAACGTGAGCGGCAGGATTCGAACCTGCGCGGGCAGAGCCCACATGATTTCTAGTCATGCCCGATAACCACTCCGGCACGCCCACCTGATGCTTTCAAGAAGTTCCTATAATTTTATATATTGTATTATCAATCTTATTTTTAAAAACACCTTTTTTTTTTTTCTTTTTCTGTTTTTTTTTTTTTTTTTTTTTTTTTTTAAATATTTAGATTTTAATCGGCTAATAAAATAATCTCTTCAAATCTTTGATTTCTCAGCTTGCTTTCACTTTTTCATTTTGTTGTAAGCATTTAGGGATAAAGTGTAACAATGATTTTCTTGCATTTACACCCAAGTCTCAATAATTCTAGGAGGCAATTGGTTCAATAAATGAGATTTTAGTTTTGCAAGTAAGAATTACATGTTTTCAGAGTGATTTTAAAATGGTTAAAATTACTTTTTTTTTTTAATGTTTAAATTACTTTAAAAACACATCTTTAATAATTCAAAATCAATGTTTAATTTTACACTTTTAAATGTATTTTCCATACTATTAAAAGTGATTTTTTTTGAATGATTAGAAACATTTTACAAATAATTTTGAAGATGATAAAAATGATTTAAACTATTAATATTCTCAAATATGGTTAAAGTGCTTTGAAAGTGAGTTTAAACCTTTCTACTTCTAAGGTACTCCTTTCCCCATTCAAGAAAGATATTTTCAGCATATGACCTCCCCCAACAACCAGAGTGCTCATATGGCCAAGGCATAATGTAGTAGGAAACATGGAGGAAGAACCATTTTCTAATAGTTGTTTTTGTTGGGCTATTATTGGTGGGCCTAATGTCATTGGATTATAAGGAAAATAAAACTTTGGGGCGACTTGAGAAACAACAAAATTTAATGTTTCATTGGTAAAAATAGCAAAATAATAATAATAAATAAATCAGAGAAATGAAAAAAAAATCATTTTTTAATTATTAATTAGTAATTATGAAAAACAGAAATTCCCTAATTCTAAAAAAACATCTTTCCCCTATAAATCTAAATATTAAAAAATAATAAAGAATAATTACGCTGTTTTTGAAAATTGTTTCCCTAAAATTTAAAGTTGCAAACCCAAATACACTTTTAACAACTCATCTATACCTATGAACCCTAGTTAACAGAAAAATCAATAACCCTAGTTGAATTAGATGTAAAACATGTTATTCAACGAAACCCCTAGAAATCAACCCACCCAAAAACCATATAAATCAATCTACAATAAAAAAAAAAAAAAAAAAAAAAAGAAACAAACTCTGAGACTTTCATTCTTTCGTTCCTAGTTTAAAACACATCAGCCTTTCTTAATATATACAACCCATATCAATAATCACTAGTTTATATCCTTCTAACTCCTACATAGATATGTCCAATTTTCCACGGGGACGTGTCTGGCGAGGTCCTGCCCCGAACAGGGCGAGGACTCCTCGATTAGGCAGGCAATAGGGGAAGGAGCGGAGGAAAAAATTTCTCATGAGCTAAACGGAGATGGAGACAGGAAATGCATTCCCCGCCCCCATCCTTGCCCCCGCCCCGCCCCGTTTCTCGTCCCTGCCTCATCGCTATGTTATTATTAATATTATAAAAATATTATTGGAACGTATCAATACGCAGCGGAAGCGACGAGGATCGAAAAGCAATCTAATTCATTAATTTTGGCAGAAACTAAAGCATGTTATAGTAGAAATAAATGAGTTTCAAGTCATACCTTTGTAGAACTTCTTCAAAGTTTGAATCCAGCTGCAAATCTCTCTGAATCTTGTTGTAGACCACCCTAAGATCTTCCCTACTATCTTCTTGGTGCTTTACATTGAATTGTGGGACTCAAAATAAGCTTGAATTAAGGGAATATGGAGATAAGCTCACAGCAACAACCCAATAAAGGATTCTTTCTTCTCATGAATTTTTCAGAGAAATTTTACCGATTGCATTTTCTCAAAATTACTCTAATCTCTTCAATATATCATAGACCATCTTGCAATAAATATGGCTGCATGAGATGCAGCTCATGCTTGGAGTAATTGAAGACCAAGATGATAGGTTTAGTGTGAGCAACTTGAGGAAGACAATGGAAAATACCAATTTTCTATTTTGTGTTTTTCCTTCTTTTTCAACTTTTAATAAATTGATTTCATAAATAAATTTTATTTTATAAAATTGAAAATATTATTAATTTTATAAAATTAATTTCATAAATTAATTTTCATAATCAAATTAATAAATAATTATTTAAATAATTCTAATTAATTTAATATCAAATATTAAATTAATTTTACACAATTCCATCTTTATATATTTAAATTATATTTAAATATTAATTCTTCAATTCTGTTTAATTCTAATTTGAATATTTCAAATTAACTTATCACGCTACTCTAGAGCTAATCCATTTACGAGCTAGTAGGGGACCTCGCGGACCTACAGATCATGGGCTCCAATGATCCGAGATTAATCGGCTAAACTTATTAGATCGAACTAATCCTCATTCGTTAACTAATGGGTCACTCCACTAAAACCCATAGTTGAACTCCCCTCACTGTAGATATATTATGTCCACTCGATATAACCATGATTAGTAAGTACAGGTTGTTCGTAATAACGGCTGGGTCTAGGTCACCTCTTGTTCCTTAAGTCCCACTGATCCTCTAATGAACAATTGATTTGTGATCCAATCAATAAATTGAATCCCTCTCGGGCCAAAGAGAGGTGAGACCTCTTGTTCAAGACTCAAAATTAGCACTTAAAGGAATAACCTCTCTACTAACCCTAATCGGGTAGGAGTGAATTTCGTGTTGCACCCTATGTATCTAGCTATCTGTCCGGTCTTATCCCCAAAATAGGAGGCTTATTGAGTAGAGACGTTGGTCTACTCTCACCGTTTGCAAATCAAAGGATAATCTCGAACAAACAGGAGTTCATAGTTAGCTGAAGATTAAGGTCAAGTTATCTAGGTCATCGCTTTGAAATAGTCAGTCTTAAATAGTAAACAACGTTATAAAGTAAGAGTAACTAGTTTCGTGGTCCGATCTTGTACAAAATTCATTTGCACAGGACACCCCCACTCTACGAATTAGGATCACTTCGTTTGTAGCACTTTACAACTCTTTGTAACAACTATAGAATAAGCCGCATCCAATAGTGTTACCAGAATAAGGCACCAACCTTATTCATATACTATCATTTTTTACTATTTATTCGAACCTGATCCACTTGTATGTCTCCACATAAAGTTCAAGTACTCATGCAATTACTTAAATCTCATAGCTTCATATTACTACTAGATTGTATGTGTAAATATATATCAGTTAATTACCAAAACTCACCCAGGATAAACAGAGCATGTGCAGGGCACATGTTTTGCCAAAATCCAAAATCTTAATTGAATTCAAATTTTGTCAAATCTCCCAAACAAACTTCAAATCTTGCTATATAGTCCAATTTTGCTAGGTTCCTTTGATAATAATTTGATTTTAGTTTTCTATTTTGAAATTGATATGCTTATTTGTCTTTTTTTAATATGTTTTTCATATTTTTAAAAGAAACATTTAACTTTTGGTTAAATTTCAAAAATAGAAACACCTTTAGAATTAACTACTATTTTTCTTTTAACGAAGAAGTAAAACATTGTAAACAAAATGTGGGAAAAAAAAGAAGAAAAAAAATGCATGTGTACTACCTATATCTATATCTATGAAGCATAAGGTAAGATTTTTGGAAAAGAAAAAAATAGACCAAAATATTCTTTTAATTTTCAGTTAATAACAATTATGTCATTCCATTAATAATTTGGATGCATAATTCCATTATAAGCAATGGTAATTAATTGGCACGTAACAAAGCTATTACCATTCAGTGCTATTATTGCAAAAATAATGGAATTGTTGTCATTCCAGGACACTATCAACAATCCTTTTAATTTGCACCTTTAATCTGTTTGTGTTGCTCATATTCTATAACATATATATATTCACAATAATTGTCTCTGAGTTAAAAAGAATTATTTTTTATTTTTATTTGAATGATTTAATTATCCCTTCATTTCAAATTTTAGTTTATATATATGTATGTGTATATATATATATATGTATGTGTATATATATATATGTATGTGTATATATATATATGTATGTGTATATATATATATATGTATGTATATATATATATATGTATGTATATATATATATATGTATGTATGTATTTTGTGATAGCCCTCACTTGTTTTTTTAACCATATATATATATATATTATTGTGATTGGGATGTTTTGATTGTCCTATTAATTTTAAACTTAATTTAAATAAAAATATTTTGTTTCATTCTTTTCTAAAAATTCATGATAATTGTCTATTAGTATAATTTCTTTTAATTTCTTTATTTGGATTATTTTATTATTTTCTTAATTTCAAATTTTAGTTTAAACCAAAATATTATAATTTACTTTTTAAATTTCATGAAAATTCTCTTTAAATTGAAAAAAAAGGATTTTTTTTTATTTGGATGCAATTTCTACTTTAATTTAAGTTTTGTGATAATACCACTATCAAAATCTTATTTATTTATTTATTTGAAATGGGATGATTTGATTATTCTTTTAATTTTAGTTTTAATAAATTTTAACTTAAACCAAAGTACTATTGGTGTTTTTATTTTGTGATAGTCTTCTCCAAAAAAACCTTTTTAATTTTGATTTGGGGATGAGATTGAACTTCTAATTTCATACTTTAATTTAAATTAAAATATTATTTTGTTTTTTTTTTAATATAAAATTTCATAATAGGGTTGGAAAACAAATGGTTTGATTATGCTTCTAATTACAATTTTTTTTCAAATTTTAATGTAAACCAAAATATTATTTATTTTCTATGCAGACATAAATTCAAGATGATTTGGTTAACACGTTAATTCTTTGGGTTTGGAAAATTTACATTATTGTTTGTAACTATTGACTAGATTTTTAAAATATAAAAATGAGGAAGGAATACATGGGTAACCAATATATACACCCTTTTAAAGAAAACTCAATGTATACAAATAATTAAATTTGATCAGATAATTTGATTATTTTCCTAATCGAACTACAATATGAACAAAAATATTATTATTATTTTTTAAATTTGTGCTCACTTAGTTAAAGAAAAATATATTTGTTTTTTGAATTTAGATTATTTAATTATTCTCTTAATTTTATGCTAATTTTTCTTAATTCCGTGATAATTGTCTTAGTTTTTTAGGTCTGTTTTCAAATATAGGAAAATGAACCAAAATATTACATATATAGCAAAGTTCAACTATCTATCTGTGATAGACTGCGATAAACTACTATATGTATCTATCTGTATCATGATAAAATAATTTCAGCAGTTTTGTCATTTAAATTATTTTCCTTTTTTATTATAATTTTGATGATTTGATTATTTTCGTAATTTCAAATTTTGATTTAAAACAAGAATTTTTAATTTCCTAATAATCCTTCTTATTTTTTAAAAACTTTCTTTATGGGATAATTTGGCTACCCTTTTACTTTAAAAACTTTAAATTAAACCAAAGTAATTATTTTTAAAACCAATTCATGGTAATAATCTCTTATTTACTTTTTTTTTTTTTTAATAATTTGACTATCTTGTTAATTTCAAAATTTGATTTAAACCAATATTTTCTAAAGAAAAAATTCGCATTGGTTTTTTTATTTAAGAAAAAACTTTTTATTGGATGATTTCATTAATTTCTTAATTATAAACTTTAAAATCAACCAAAATATTTTTCTATTATTTATTTATTTATTTTAGATTGGATAATTTATTTAATCTCTTAATTTGGAATTTTAATATAAACCAAAGTCTTATTATTTTCATAATCTTATCTATATTAATTTGTTTTAATTAATTTGGAAGATGTGATTATTCCTTTAATTTCAAACTTCAACTAAATAAAATATTATTATTTTCTATTTTTTTTTTTATAAAATTTCACAATAATTCTTTTTTGGTAGAAAAAAAATATGATTTGATTATCCCTTAATTTCAATTTATTTTTAAATTTTAATTTCAATAAAAATATAATTTTTCTATGTAAAAAGGAACTCTAAAAACCTAATCCCTTTTGATGTGTACCGATTTTTTCTTGATTTTAAACTTTATTTTAAAATTTTGTGAATTGGTGTGTATTTAAAAAAAATGAAAAGAGAAAAAAAGAAAAAACAAAAGCATGTAAAAAAATAGTAAAAATTATTATAATCTCCTAAACTCATTGGTGTGCATTTATAAAAATTTAAGAGTGAATAAATAACATAAACATAAAAATAGTCACTCTCTTCTCCGTTACTTTGTCGGTCTCCAAATTGATTAAACTTTGACAAATCTCTTAAACGTCAAGAACAAAGTCTCTTCTCCATCCTCTTCAATATGTGAGAATCAGTAGTTGATCTGCGTGTATAGAAAGAAAACTGCAAAAACATATAAAAAAGCTATATTAAATCACTATATATATTCTTACAAAATTGAAAAGTAAAAAAAAAAAAAAAGAAAACAAAAAGAAGACATATGTTAAACAAAAGAGAGAGAAAGAAACATTGAGGAAAAATATTGCTATTGACGAAATTTAAAAAAAAAAAAAAAACAAAATTTCTTAAAAAAAAAAAGAAAAAAGAAAGCAAATAAGTTAGAGAGAGTTAACAAAATTAAAAAAATGAAAAAGAAAAGGAGATACATGATGGAGGATGACTTTAACTACTTATAGAGAAAATTTAGATCTCTAATCATAATTTGATTTGATTTGACTTTTTAAAAAATTTCGTTCAAATGTGAACTAGAGATTATTAAAAATAAAATATACCTTTTTTTAAAAAAAAAATTCGTGAATAAGAAATTAGAGGATAAGATGTTATTTGTTTTTAATTTTTTTTCTTTTATTTATTGTGACGTAGATATTCAAGATAAAATATGTGTTTTTTTTTTTTAAAAGTTTTTCGTGAATAAGAGATTAGAGGATAAAATATGAATTTTTTTTTTAAAAAAATATTTTTATTTAACTTGAAATAGAGATTATAAGAGGTAAAATATGATTTTTTAAATTATTTAAATGTGAAATTACATAATATATCATAGTGACCATCAATTAATAGGGACAAAAGGGAAAATAAAATGTTTCTCCTCATAACTCCTTTTAGATAGTATAGATAATATAACAAAAAATAACAATAATTTAAAAAATAATTTAAATTTGAGCTACGTCATAATTCATCATTTCTCTCACAGGTTTTCTAATTGCATTTAAATTCTATTAATAGAGTTAAATTTTAATTAAATGTTCTAAAATAATTAAATAGCATACTACTAAATATCATCATTATTATAATGTAATCTATACCAACCCAAATTTTATATCTCATCTAAACCTATTATGAATCGATGAATCAAAACCCAGATTGTCTTGATTCAATTCTCAAAATTGTTTGGCAATTTACATAAAGAAATTTATAAATTCACAGGAGAGCACACTAGGTAATTTCACACTTCAATGATCTCTTATATCTATTTTATGGATCTAGATGAAAAATATATATAATGCTTTGTAACGCCCCTGAATTTCAATTCTAAATTAGGGAATTATTACAACTAACTTTACTAATTCTTATACTCTAGAAAAAATTTAGCAGCATAACGATGATACCACAACAAAATCAAAATTTTACTTTAACACTTGTTTAATGAAATGCACTTCCAATATCATTCATGTTGGGATTTATGTCCTAAATCTTGTAGTCTGTGAATCTGTAAACAAATTATTGAATAAATAAAGTATTATTTATGTGAAATAAATAAAGTCTTATTCATTATTTGCATAAATCAAATCTAATAGACCAAGATCTAAGGATATTTGTAACTTGAACAATTTGTGATTGACATACAAGTAGATCGTATTCAAGTAATAACTTAAAAGATCTATTAGGGTTGGCAATGGGACAGGACGGACTGGGGATGTATTCTCCATCCGCATCCCTGCCCCATTCCCATTTCGAGGAATTGGGGTCAGGGTCGGAGAATGCCCGTAGGGAAAAATTCCCCCACCCATTAGTTTTTCTTTTTAATTTTTTTTATTTAATAACAATAATTTTTTGTATTTCTATTGAAATGATATACTTTTTAGATAACAAGTTAATATTATTATTTGTTTTATTTATTTAACTTAATAATAAAAAAATATTTTAAAATTTATTTATTTTAGAATTTAATAAAAAGTTAAAAGCTATTTATATTATGAAATAAAAATAAAAAAATAAAAAAATAAAAAATAGCTTAAAGATATTGTTATATATACACACGCATATATATAACAGTAGCTTTAAGTTTAAGCTATTTTTTTTATTATTTTTTAATTCTATTTCATATATATATATATATATATATTTGGGGGTGGGAACGGGGCGGGAATATGCTCTCCGTCCCCGATCCGAGAACCCAAACTCTCCGTCTCCGATTCGAGGACCCGTTTTAGGTCCTCAGTTTGATCCTGTCCCCGGTCAAACTGGGGATTCCCTGCCCGATTGGGGCGGTACCCGCAAGGATTTTTGCCAACCCTAAGATCTATAGTACATGGATAAGGTTGAATGTCTTATCTTGGCAACATCATGGATACGATCCACTTTGTAAGTATTACAAACATTGTAAGTGTTACAAACGATTTGTTCCAAATCGTTAATATGGAAACATGTAGGTAGGGGATCCTATACAATGAGTTTGTATAAGACCGGACCACGAAATATACAATCTCTCTTTGTAATACAATTAACTAAAGAGATTAATATTTCAATTAACCATGTAACTTGATCTCAATCCTGAGTGAGTTATGAACTCTTGGTCATGATGGTCGTTCATTGATTTTTATGAGTGAGAGTGACCTCAATTGCAGACTCAATGTGTCTATCATTTTAGGAATGATACCAAGTAGGGAGTTGGGAACATAACTACACAATATGAAATTCACTCATTCCTGCTTTATGGTAAGTAGATAAGTTGTTCCCTTAAGTGCTGACTCCAAGACTTGAACAATGAGGTCTCACCCTCACACTAGCCTGAGAGGGACTTTGTTTATGGTAGGACTATAGACATATTGTTCATTAAAGGAATAAGAGGTAATTACAGAGGTAAAATGGTAATTTGACCCAACTATAATCACAAACAACTTGTGAATGATCGACTTACGTGTAATTGTTAAATTAATAGACACACTAATATTCTACCGTTCATAACAGTGTAGCTATGGGTCTTATTGGAGTGTTCTCTAGCTAATGAATATTTATTAATTCAATTAAAGAGTTTAATTAATCAATCTCATATTATTGAAACTTATAATTGTAGATCCATTAGATCCCTTTACTAGTTCAAAAATGGATTAAGCAAGGATATTTAAGGTTGAAAGAATTTGAAGAGTTCAAATTCTTTTTAATAGAATTAATGTTAATTGTATGTGGTACAATTAATATAATGTATATAGATATATTATAATATAAATTTAATTTTGAATAAGATTCTAATATTATTTTAATATGAATTGGATTCAAACTACAGGTTAAAATTAATATGAATAGGGATTCATATTAATATTATAGATTACGAGAGAGATGAACATTAGAATATGATTCAAATGTATGATTTTTAATTAAGTGAATTATGTATTATTAATTTAATTTAATTAAATTGAGAAAGAAAAACAAACTTCTTATAGTTGTAGGGGAGTGTGAAGTTATTTTGATAACTCCTCTCAATGTGAGTTGAGAAGTTACAGAAGGTTTGTAATTTTTTTTTTATTCTCAGATGATTCACCGGTAATTCTCATTCAATAAATTAAAAAATAAAAACCTATCTATATACATTATTATTTTTTTCCTCTTCACTTTCACCAAGAAAATGTTTCCACAAATCTCATTGTCCAAGAGTATAGCTTAGAAGGCCAATTGGTGGTGTCCTGTTCATATTTTCTGTTCATGCTGTGATTTTCTTAAGACCAAGAGAAGACTCGAAGTTTTGTTATACAAAGGTATTTTGCTCTTCTCCTTTAATAATTCTGTAAAAATCATGCTTAACTCTCGAAGTTTCTCTATTCTGTACTGTTGCTCATGAACCAAAATATGGACAAAGCGATCACACGCTTTTGTAAAGAAATTCGATTTCTTCAATTCAAACAATACATTTCTCTCAACAGAACTACCAGAGTTTCCAAAAAACTAATACTCAAAACTTCTTAATATTAGATCTAGCATAACTTCCTAAAATCAACCCACTCAATTTAATGATAATCTCAAACAAAATAAACTAGGACTTATTACAAAATTACAACTCAACCAACCGAAAAACAACTTGAAACTTATTGTGGGTAAATTTGGACTTCATAAGATAGACAAAAAATAAGGAAAACATAAAGGAAGCTAAATATTAGATAAAGTTGATTTATTCAATCATATCTAATCCTAACTTATTAGAGAGGAAAAGGTAAACTCTATATCATTTTTCCTTATAAATATACATCATTATAACTCCATATGAGGGAACTTGAACTTGATTTGGGATCTAGATCTTAAACTTAAAACTTTTGACTTCTTCTCTATTCTTCTATTCTTTTACTTAGGCATCGGAGCCTTTTTTTCCTTTATTTTGCAGGTTCTCTCTTCCCCAACTTACAAATTTAATGTTGTTTTCCATGTGGAGGTCACAAGTGCATTTTTCCTTTGCCAAAATTTGGCATCAACAAAACTAATGCAAAATTCCACATTTCAAAAATAAACTCATAACAAAAAGAAACAATATAGTGGCATAAATCTAAAACTGAATCTTTATCGGGCTTCCTCTTCTGCATCACCATGACTGCAATACTCATTAACACCTACAAAATCTGGTGGGATCAATACACACTCTTGTACTGGTAAGTAGCCCACACCTAAAGGTCCACCAAACAACATACATATATTACAAAATATACAACAATGATAATATCAAACACATCATGTTAAACTCATGAATTAATTGTATCATCATATACAAGGCTAACATAGTTTTTAATTCAACTCCTCAAACTCACTTAAACATTCAAGCTTAACTCTCACAACGCTTTTTGAACGAATCCCTCGAGATACGTTGACCCCAACTGATTGTGTCCAAGTCCACACCATTCCCTGCCAACTCTAACTGACTTTATAAAGAGCCATAAACTCTCTTCTTCAATCCCATTGACTTCATCCAAGGTCATGGACAGTCTTTATTGGCCCTAACTGTTGACGTAATAGAATAACATTAATAAATGGTATGATGTTATTAAAACAAGAATCATTGTGAAAAAGTTACAACTTTTGAAATTGAAATATTAACTCATTCAATGCACTCCACATATCTTACATTTATATAGGGGAAGACCATGTATTATTGCTAAAGAAGATGAAAATATAAGGTTAGTTGCATAAATAGAATTCAAGCCCAAAATAATAGAATATGTAGTACAAGATAAAATAATTGTATATATAGAACAAAAAAATGGTAGAAGACTAAAAAGCTCATTCCTAGCCACCATTTTGCTCGCTTCTTTCCAATTTTCTCAAATTGAAAACTATCACTGATAGTAGCTATCATTGATAGCCACTGATATCTGCTATCAACTACTTTCCCTAATAGCTGCCATCAATTGTTATCGTTGATAGCTTCTATCCGTGATAACTTTCAATTTAAAAAATATTAATACAATCTTGAAATATTAGCTTTTAATTTACTACCGCTTATCAATGCCTATCATTGATACACTTTCATCAATTGAAATTAACCTTGAAATATTAACAGTTAAGGCCATCGGTGGCTAGCAATGACAGACTTTTATAAGTAGTTATCAACATTGAAAGAAAACTAACTTTGAATGATTGAGCTATACCACTAATAGAAAACTATTAGTGGCTATCACTGATAGATTTTCATAAATGACTATCAACTTTGAAAGAATAACACAGTAGCTATCACTAATAATCTTCTATCGTGGCTATCATTGATAGCAGCTATCAATTGCTATCACTGATAGATTTTCATCAATTAGAATCAACATTGAAATATTAATACTCAAGCCTAGCAATGATAGACTTCTATAAGTAGTTATGAACTTTTAAAGAAACTCGATATATAGATTTCACCTAAATTCTATCACTGATATCACTAATATCACTCATATCGTGGTAGCTTCTAGCATCAATAACGTGCTATCAGTGTTAGCTTCTATCACCAATAACATGTTATTAATGGTAGCTTCTATCAATGATAGCTACTGACCACCTTATTGTCCTTTTCCTTGTCCTTTCCAAACATTCGTATGATCCCTTTTCTTTTCGATACCTCTCAAGGGCACTTCCGAAGAAACAACGATCAACTAGACCAAAACCCTTTTTCTTCGTTTGATTTTGTAAACAAATATTACGGTACAAAAATACATAAATATTTCAATTTGTGCATTTCATTTTGAGCCATCTATGTCATTTTTTCAAATTTATTTCTGATAGACATCATTCTCTTAAAGTCCTATAAAAAGGAAAAATTATTGGTCTGTCTGATATCGTTCACATTTCTCATTTTTTGAGAAATAGACTTGTTCAATAACCATTCGCGTTTCCTATTTCAAACTTTTAAGAAATGTTTCTAAAAATGGTACAAATTTGTGGACTAAAAAAATAGTTTCTTTAAATCCATTTTCATTTGTTATTTATATTTAATGTTTTTGTTATAATAATCAAACTTGATAATTGAGTTGTTGGTGTTAAGTCACTTTTGAATTGGGTATTTTCAAGTCTTGGGTATGAAACTTGGCCTTATAAATCTTATGAAAAAAAAAGGAAGAAGAAAAAATCGGATAAAGGAAAAAAAATTAAAAAAAGGGAAAAAACAAAAATCGAAAAAATAAAAGAAAATAAAAAAAAGAAAGTGAAGAAGCAAAAAACGAAAAAGGGAAAGAAAATAAAAATAAAAAGAAAAGAAACAAAAATTATAGAAAATAAAAAATAAAAACAAAAGAAGAAAAGAAAGAAGAAGGTGTGCAACAAGCCAAGATAAGGAGGGTGAAATTGAAAATTAGAAAAAGTTCAAAAGTTGACTAGTCAATGCTTCTATATTTGCAAATATTTCAAAAATGTGATAAATTTTTAGATTTTTTTTCTTATTTTATTATCTATTACAAATATCGAATTGTGAATTATTGAACAAATGACCACTTAAATGAATTAATAAGATTATATTAGTCATGCACTACAAACAATTTTCATCCGTTTCGCAGTTTCACATCTACAAAGAAGATATTTTAATTGAAATTAAACATTTAAATTCTAAATTTGAAGGAGTCTAGGGATTGTAATAGAGAGAGAATGAGGTCTTCAGTTAGATATTTAATTGGAAGAAGATTTATTTGATTAAAAAAAAAAGTAATCAAATATTTTGTGAATACAGTCCGGTAGGGCATTAAATGAATCATGATGTGGTTTGTTAAAAGTTTGGTTTTGTCCCTTAATGGGACAATTAAATTTGGATATCAAATTATGTTATTTTATTTTTTATTTGAACTGAGTTGAACAAATTATTTCTTTCTTTATTTCTTTATATTTTAGGTCTTTTAGTTATTCTCTTTGTATGATAGGTAATTTTTATGTAGATTTCATTAGGAGTGTAAAGACCCAAACTAAAACAAAATTAACTAAGTTTGGGTTGAATTAGTTTTTACTTTTTTTTTTTTTTTAACAAGATACACGTAACGAATGATCATTAAGTGTAACTGAATATCTCAACTAGGTTAACAAAGGAAATAATTGTCCATTTTTTTCGAGAGGACAAAGAACATAGTCATTTCTAGAGTTACATATTGGAGGAGGCCATCTACTGGAAGCTTGATTCCAGCTTTCGATTTCTCTGTTGATCAAGGGTTCGTGGCCATCAAGAATCCACCTTGCAGCATCGTTCCAAAGATCATTTACGGTCGTGAGATCCCCTTCTCTTTGGGAAGAGTAACTAAATCCTAATGAATAAGGTGTGAACTATTTTATTTTTTAGCGCATTCCCATAGGAAATCACGCATCAATCTTTCAATAGATTTGTATATATTAATTGGAGCTCTGAACGTTGAGAGATAATATGTAGGGAGATTACTGAGAACCGCTTGTACTAGAGTTAATCGACCGCCTTTTGAGATGTAGGAGAATTTCCCAAAGATAAACTTTCTTTCAATTTTTTCAACAATGAGGTTCCAAAAAGGCTTAGATTTAGGATTCCCCTCCTAATGGCATTCCCAAATAGTTTATGGGTGTTGGGTTGTATGTCCAAAATTCACAATTTGTAAAATTTAACTTATTCTATTTACAATAAAGTGATTATTGAGGTTTATTTAATAAAACTATTATTGGATATGTAAATTGCACTTGTAGAAACTAAATCCAATAAACTAAGATCCATGCCTATTACATGAATACTTGAACTTTATGTGGAGACATAAGAATGGATCAAGTTCGAGTAGATAGCCAAAACGGTCTATAGTATATGGATAAGGATTGGTACCTTATTCTGGGACACTATTAGATGCGGCCCACTTTGTATTTAGTACAAATGATGTGATCCTAAATCGTTCATGTAGAGACATGCGAGTAGGGATGTCTTGTGCAAAGTGTTTGTATAAGACCGAACAAAGAAATAAGTCACTCTTATTTTATAACGTTGTTTACTATATAAAAGATTAACTATTTCAAAGCGATGACCTAGGTAACTTGACCTTAATTCTGAGCTAACTATGAACTCCTGTTTATTTGGGATTATCCTAAATTTGCATGGGTGAGGGTTGGCTCAACAACGCCGTCTAAATAAGCTCCAATTTCAAGGATAAGACCAGGTAGATGACTGGGGATGTAGGTGTAAGACAAAATTCACTCCTACCCACTTTTAGGGATAGTAGAGAGGTTGTTCCCTTAAGTACTTACTTGAACAAGGGGTCTCACCCTCTCATTGGCTCGACAGAGACTCAATTTGATTATTGGATCACAAACTAATTGTTTATTAGAGGATCAGAGGGACTTAAAGAATAAGATGTAATCTCCGGGTAAAACAGCTTTTGACCCAGCCGTTATTATGAATAACCTATCAAGGGGTGACTTACTGATCATGGTTAAATCAAGTGGACAGAAATATATTTATAGTGAGGGGTTTAGCCAATTAGTCACGAATTATTGGAGTCTATGATCGGTAGGTCCATTAGGTCTCTTTACTAGCTCACAAACAACTAAACCTTAAAATAGCGTGATGAGAGAATTTGAAATGTTCAAATTCGAACTAAAAGAATAAGTAATTATATACGATATAATTATACGTTTAATTATCGAATTAAATGAAATTGAAGAATTGGATAATATTTAAATTTGAACATGAATATGGATTCATGATTGGGAAAGTGGTTTAATAAATTGATATTAGATATCAAATTTAGTTAATTAAAATAGTTTAATTAATTGAAATTAATTTTATTAAAAATTAATTATTGGAATTAATTTTTGAATTAAAATTAATTTTAGAAATTTTTCCATGAGCAAATGCCGCTTGATTGGGAGAAATGGTATAAGGTAAAATCAATTCAAGTCTCTGAGCAAGAACTTTAGCCAAAATTTTGTACACTCTAGTAGTGAGACTTATGAGGCAATAATCAGAGACTTATCATGAGCGCCCTGTGAATCAGTAATTTTTCTCCAATTTAAATCTCCAATCAACCATTCACATTCAGATGAGCCTTTATAAATCTTATTAAAATAGTCTATGAAAGCCTTTTCAATATTCATATTAGAAAGTTGGGTGATCCCTTCAGCATTTTAAATTTCAAAGATAAAATTGAAACGTCTATGAGCCAAATAAATCTTGTGAAAAAAGCATAGTCATCCCTTTCATTAAACTAGGAGCCTTTATAAATCTCATTAAAATAGTCGATGAAAGCCTTTTCAATGTTCGTATCAAAGAGTTTGGTGTGTTGGATTGTATGTCCTAAAACTTGCAGTTTGTAAACATTAAACATATTCTATTTTGCGACAAAGTTGTTATTGAATATGTAAAATTGCACTTGTTAAAGCCTAAATCCAATAAACTAACGAACCCCTAATTATACCATGAATACTTGACCTTTACGTGGATACATAAAAGTAGATCAAGTTTGAGTATATAGCCAAAACGGTTTATAAGTATAGGGATAGGGTTGGGTATCTTATCCTAGAAATACTATAGATGTGGCCAATATTGTATTTAAGACAAACGATTTGATCCTAAATCATTCAGGTCGAGACATGCGAGTGGGGCATCTTGTGCAAAAGATGTTCGCATGAGACTGGACCATGAAATAGTCACTTTTCTTTACGCCATTTACTGTTAAAACTGACTATTTCATTTCAATGACATAAGATAACTCGATCTTAATCCTGAGCTAACTATGAACTTCTGTTTATTCGGGATTATCCTTTAATCTGCATGGGTGAGAGTGGCTCAACATCACCATTCAATAATCGTCCCATTTTAGGGGTAAGACCGGGTAGATAGCTGGGGACATAGTCCTGCAAGATAAAATTCACTCATATCCGATTTTAGAGTTAGTAGATAGGTTGTTCCCTTAAGTAATGACTTTTAGTCTTGAGCAAGGGGTCACGCCCTCTCTATGACTGAGAATGACTCAATTTATTAGTAGGACCATAAACCAATTGTTCATTAGTTGATCAGTGGAGACTTAAAAAGCAAAATGTATTACAGTGGTAAAACGATAATTTTGACCTAGCTGTAAATATGAAGGATTTGTCAAGGATCGACTTACTGATCATGGTTAAATTAAGTGGACAAAAATATGTCTACAATAAGGAGAGTGCAACTACTAGGCTTTAGTGGAGTGTCATGGTAGTTAACGGATGTTGGTTAATTTGGTGAAAAGAGTTTAGTTAGTTAATCTCAGATCGTTGGAGCTCATGATTTGTAGGTCCATTAGGTCTCTCTGCTAACGTATATCGGACTAAACCTTAGAACATTGACGAGTGAGTTTGAAGTGTTCATATTCGAATTACGGAATAAAGGTTAAATATATGCGATATATTTAATGGCGGATCATTCAATTGGAAAGTAAATGATAAATTGAGGGTAAATAAGATTTAAATATAAAAACTATGAATAAGGATTCATCGGGATTAGTGTTGGATTTAATAATTAAATATTTACTTAAATTAATTAAATTTTTTCATGAGTTATTTAATATTAATTTGATTTAAAATTAATTATTTGAATTAATTTTGCATTAGTCAAAGTTAGTGAAAAAATCCAACTTTTAGTGAATTATTGAGTAATTCATTTGGCAGAGTGTTGATTCCACAAAATGCCACTGTTGAATGAGAAATTTTGGACCAATTACAAGTCACCAAGTCGTTTGCTAAATTAACGACGAATTTCTAAATCATTGACTTTGGGTCCAATTAGAAGTTGACACATGTCCCGAATTGAATTGAAGACAAGTTTCGATGACGTCACGCGGATGAATCAGATGAGATTAAATTGGTCCAATTTGATATTACTATTTGGGCATAAAGTCCAAACTATAAAAAAAAAGGAGTTGAATTGGACCCAAATTCCAGATCAGGCCCAAAATCAACTAATTGGGCCCAAGGGTCAGGCCCATGGACCAATCAAGCCCACGAAGCCCAACTCTATAAATAGAGAAGTTCTCTTCATTTGTAAGGGCAGCATTTTCTACACTCAGAAGACCTAGAGAGAATTCACTAACAAGTAGAGGACTCTTGAAGACTCCTGAAACTGTACTTCTATAAGGCAGAAGACCTTTGAAGACACAAATACTCTTCCAAGACTTCTACTTCAAGCTTCCAAGACTCCTAAAGTTGCACTCCTATAAGGAAAAAGACCTTTGAAGACACAAATACTATTCCAAGACTTCTACTTCAAGCTTCCAAGACTCCTAAAGCTGCACTCCTATAAGACAAAAGACCTTTGAAGACACAAATACTCTTCCAAGACTTCTACTCCAAGCTTCCAAGACTCCTGAAGTTGCATTGCTATAAGGCAGAAGACCTTTGAAGACACAAATACTCTTCCAAGACTTCTACTTCAAGCTTCCAAGACTCCTGAAGCTGCACTCCTATAAGGAAAAAGACCTTTAAAGACACAAATACTCTTCCAAGACTTCTACTTCAAGCTTCCAAGACTCTTGAAGCTGCACTTCTATAAAGTAGAAGACCTTTGAAGACACAAATACTCTTCCAAGACTTCTACTTTAAGCTTCCAAGACTCTTGAAGCTACACTCCTATAAAGCAAAAGATCTTTGTAGACACAAATACTCTTCCAAGACTTCTACTTCAAGCTACCAAGACTCCTAAAGCTGCACTCCTATAAGGCAGAAGACCTTTGAAGACACAAATACTCTTCCAAGACTTCTACTTCAAGCTGCCAAGACTCCTGAAGCTGTACTCCTTTAAGGCAGAAGACCTTTGAAGACACAAATATTCTTCGAAGACTTCTACTTCAAGCTTCAAAGACTCCTAAAGCTGCACTTCTATAAGGCAGAAGACCTTTGAAGACAGAAATACTCTTCCAAGACTTGTACTTCAAGCTGCCAAAACTCTTTAAGCCGCACTCTTATAAGGCAGAATATCTTTGAAGACACAAATACTCTTCCAAGACTTCTACTTCAAGCTTCCAAGACTCCTGAAGCTGCACTCTTATAAAGCAGAAGACCTCTGAAGACACAAATATTCTTCTAAGACTTCTACTTCAAGCTTCCAACACTCCTGAAGCTGCACTTCTATAAGGCAGAAGACCTTTGAAGACAGAAATACTCTTCCAAGACTTCTACTTCAAGCTGCCAAGACTCCTGAAGCTGCACTCCTATAAGACATAAGACCTTTGGAGACACAAATACTCTTCCAAGACTTCTACTTCAAGCTGTGAAGACTCTTGAAGCTGCACTTCTATAAGGTAGAAGACCTTTGAAGACACAAATACTCTTCCAAGACTTCTACTCTAAGCTTTCAAGACTCCTGAAGCTGCACTCCTTTAAGACAGAAGACCTTTGAAGACACAAATACTTTTCCAAGACTTCTACTCCAAGCTTCCAAAACTTCTACTTCAAGAACGTTTGGTGCTTTCCTTCTCCAAGTCAAGCATATTCACCCAACTGAGAGAGAATCAGAGGATCAAATATTAGAGATCGAACCAGATCTCATCAAATCAACTCCAACATCAACACCAACTCAAGTTTAACTCCACGAAACATGTTTCTCTGGAAATCTCGTGCGAACAAATTGGCATGCCTGTTGGGACATCTCTACCTCTCATCTCTCTCTCGTCATTCGAGTCAAGAAATCTACATATGGCACCAAAGAAAGTTGCATCCAAAGCTACCGTCGCAAGCAACACTTACGTAAGCTCTATCATCACAGAGAAAATCTGGGGCCAACTGATGGAATTTCCTTAAGGCGGGATCGTCATCAGAGAAAATCCCTTGTTTGAAAACTATGCTTCTGTTACTGATCTATCAGAGAAAGAATCACATTTTGATGTAGTTTCTGTCATGATGACTGACGTAACGACTGAGTCGACCATGGCAGAGATGGAGGTAAAGATAAATTTCCTAATGAAGGCGGTAGAGAAGCGAGATCATGAAATCGCTGCTTTAAGAGATCAGATACAGGCTTGAGATACTGCTGAATCAAGTCAATCTCCAGCTACAAAAGCCAATGACAAAGGAAAGACTGTCTTGCAGGAAAGTCAACCACCACAATCCACCTCTGTTGCCTCCCTGTCAGTTCAACAGCTCCAGGATATGATCACAAACTCCATAAGAGCTCAGTACGAAGGACCGTTGCAAAACTCCTTTATGTACTCCAAGCCATACACCAAGAGAATCGACAACCTCAGAATGCCAGCTGGGTATCAACCTCCAAAGTTTCAACAGTTCAATGGAAAGGACAATCCAAAATAACATGTTGCACACTTCATTGAAACCTGTGAAAATGTAGGAACCAGAGAAGACCAGCTAGTCAAGCAGTTCATCCGTACCTTGAAAGGAAATGCTTTCGATTGGTATACTGATTTAGAGCCTGAGTTGATTGACAGTTGGGAACAACTTGAAAGAGAATTCTTAAATCGCTTCTACAGCACCAGACGCACCGTCAACATGATGGAGCTGACAAACTCCAAACAATAGAAAGGGGAACCAGTCGTTGACTACATCAATCGATGGAGAGCTCTGAGTTTGGATTGCAAAGATCGACTCACCGAGTTGTCTGCTGCGGAAATGTGCACGCAGGGTATACACTGGAAACTCCTCTTATCCTACAAGGGATAAAATCTTGTACGTTTGAGGAGCTGGCATCATGCGCTTATGATATGGAGTTGAGCATTGCCAATAGGGGAACTAAAGATTTCCTAGTCTCTGAAGGGAGAAAATACAAAAATGATGCCAAGGGCACTGAAAATATCGTGGGTAGCATAAAAGAATCTATGGTCGTTCATGTGACCCTGCTGAAATTTTCCTCCAGAGAAAAACAAACAAAATTTGAAAGAAGGCATAATGAGGGGAGAAGCGTAAAGAACGACAAGATAAGGTTTATCCATTCCCTGACTCTGATGTGGCAGATATGTTGGAACAACTACTAGAGAAGCAACTTATTCAGCTATTGGAATGCAAGCGATCGGAACAAGAAGGAAAAATAGATGATCCTAACTACTGCAAGTATCATCGGGTCATTAGTCACCCAGTTGAAAGGTGCTTCGTGTTGAAGGAACGAATTATGAAGTTGGCTTGTGAAAAGAAGATTGAGCTAGATTTGGATGAAGAAGCTCAGACAAATTACGCTACAGTAGCGGTGACTTCAAATGTTCCAATACTGTTTGTGTCCTATGATCAAAGAAAAAGTCCGATCCAGTTTGGAGAATTTGAGCCTATAGTTATGCGGTTCCAACAATAGATTCAAACAGCAAATTCCGAAAAGAAAGATGAGCTTTTTGAAGATGACAACGAAGGGTGGATAATAGTGACTCATCGAAAGAGAAGACAATTAAACTCCACCCAAAAAGAGTCGCGTTCCTATCAAAGCTATAGAAGAAGAAACAAGATTCATAAAAATAAAGGCAAAAAGATGACACGGAAGCCTAAGCTTGCTAAGAAAGAAGACAAAGACTTCCTTCAATTCCGACTGCCGACAACTTCAGCAGAATTTCTCCCAAGAAGCTTTCTCAATAATCATCTAGAGAAAGTATCAGATGTTATTACATGTCACACTGTCGGCATAGTGGAAGTCGACAACAATCATGTGACTACTGAAGAAGTCAAAGACTTAGAAGAAATGAAGCAAAGAACTTCTGTCTTCGATCGTATTAAGCCTTCAAGTGCTCGATCTTCAGTTTTCAAAGATTGAGTATGGCCACGGTAGGAGAAGAAGACCAATGTCCAATGACTACTTCTGCTCGAACTTCAGCCTTCAAAAGGCTAAGTATATCCACATTAAAGAAAGATCAACCTCCAGCATTTTCTTTTGATCATCTCAAGACAACAAGCGATCAATGTAAAGGAAGGATGAAAATCTTGAAGCCAACGTCATTCCATGAAGAAAACAACGACGAAAAGATTCATAGTCGTGTCCCTTCACGCATGAAGAGGAAATTTTCTGTTGACAAAAGTACAGAAGGTTCCTGGATAGTGAAGCCAAAACTCATCATATTGACGAATCCTACAAATGAAGAGGATAATCAAAACCATGATGAAATAAGAGCTTCTAAAGTTTAAATGAAGAAGCTCATTCAGTTCGAGTAACCCGTGATTTTATCAGATTTCAGCTGATTAGTAGAAAAAAATTCCATCAAACTTAGCTATATAAATACTGGCAGAATGCATGCTTTTCTTCATCTTGTAGTGTGATCTCCTTCGTTCTTATGTCCTTTCCATCCTTTGTCAATCAGACTTAGATTGCAATAAGAAGTTATAAGTGAGGAGAAGGGAGAAAGAAGGGTGGGGAATTAGGTCTTCCCCCCCCCCCCCCCCCCCCCCCCCCCCCCCCTTTTTTTTGCTCTCTCTTTTTTTTTTATTATTATTATTATTTATTTTTACTAACTTGCCCCTACTATTTTTTTTTGTAAGAGTTACGGTGCAACCAAAGGAGCACAACAAAACAATTGTTTTTTTAATCTCATTGACCCGTCTTTGGTGCGCTCTTGTATCTTGATCGTCATGGGAGGAGCCCCGCAAAGGCTTACAACTCTCCCATTCGATCACCCTAGGTGGATCCCGAAAATGTCTACTTTGTAGCACCGTTCATACATCCAGATCGTCATGGAAGGGGCCCTACAAAGGCTTACAACTCTCCCATTCGATCACCCTAAGGAGGATCTCGGAAAGGTTTACCTTGTAGTGCCGCTAGTGTATCCTGATCGTCATGGGAAGGCCCCACAAAGGCTTACAACTCTCCCATTCGATCACACTAGGGAGGATCTCGGAAAGGTCTACCTTATAGCGCCACTCGTGTATCCTGATCGTCATGGGAGGGGCCCATAAAGGCTTACAACTCTCCCATTCGATCACCCTCGGGAGGATCTCAGAAAGGTCTACCTTGTAAGGCCGCTCATGTATCCTGATCGTCATGGGAAAGGGCCCCGCAAAGGCACACAACTCTCCCATTCGATCACCCTAGGGAGAATCCTCGAAAGGTTTGCCTTGTTATGTTATTCCTTGATCAAAATTTAAAGACAAGGGAAATATGCCATTGAGTATTTGAAGATGAGGCGGATATGCCATCAAATCTTGAAGATGAGAAGAATGTGCTATCAAGATTTTGAACAGAGTTAGGTTGGCTAGAGTCGATCTCGCGTACAAGGAGGAGCCAGACAGACCAGAGTTTTCCTCGCATATGAGGTAGAGCTAGGCAAACCAAACTTGATCTCGCATATGAGGTGGAACCACACCCACATTTTTGGAGAGGAAGCGAAGCTATACCAATTTTGGAGAAGGGGTGAAGTTGTACCAATATTTTGGAGAGGAAACGAAACCACACCACGACTTTGAAGATGGAGTGAAGCCGCGTCATCATTTGGAGATGAAGTGAAACTGTGTCATCAGCTCGGAGATGAAACGAAGCCATGCCACGAGATGAATCGAAGTCACGCCAACATTTTGGAGAGGAAACGAAACCGCACCACGACTTTGGAGATAAAGAAAAACTACGTCATGATTTTGTAGACCGAGTCATTGAAGATGGAGTCGAGCCATGCACACCAACTTTAAACTTGAAGATGGAGAAGCATCAACGGGACCTTCGCATTTGAGTTTGACAAAGCATCAGCAAATCCCCTGCATTTAGTTTGATGAAGCATCGATGAATCTTCACATTGAGCTCGACTTCGCGACTTTGAGCGTAAAGATGGAGCATCGATGGAGCCTCTAAACTTGAAGATGGAGGATCGTATAAGTTTACTTTTAAAAAGGAAGCGAAGCACATTCCACGTGTGTGCCTTTTATTTACTGTGTTGGCTCTTTACGAGGGATGAACATCTTCAACCCATTGTGTTTCCCCCAATACGGATGAACATCTTCAATCTGAAGTGTCATTCTTTGATGGGGATGATCAGTATCAATCTTGTAGTATTATACTTAGGTGGTTGTGGTACCTCTTTTGATGCACTAAACTTAAATTTCTTTAAGTTTCTTTTGTACCTTTAAAGAAAGGGATCGAATCATGACGTAGTTCAAGTTTTTTTTTTAACTGGACTGAACTTGAAGTTTCTTTCAATTTGCCTCCTTCTTAATGATAGGGATCAAGTCATAATGTAGTTCGAAGAGAATTTTTTTCTTTTTATGCGCGACTGAACTTAAATTTCTTTAAGTTGCCTATGTACCTTTTATAATGAAAGGGATCAAGTCGTAACATAGTTCAGACAATTTTTTTGTGTGCCGTTCACATTTTAAGCTCATGCGGACTAGGAGCATCATGCAGTTTAGGCTCTTGCGACTCGATTGGAGGTTGCCTGAATTAGGAGTCATGGGGGAGTTTTGAATCCCCAGATTCAACGGCGAGGAGTTTTGAGCTTAAGACTTGAGAGAATCTGGCATAAGCCAACAGTATAGAAAAGGAAATCTCACTAAGACTGGTATCGCTAGCCACAAAGCAGATGACTGCCTAAGATAAAAAAAAAAAGAGAAAAAAATTATTGATAAATAATAATAATAATAATAATAAAAAGAGAGAATCTCGCTCGAAATCCTCTCACTGGTGTCGCTCTCTCCCATGATCTCACTCTCTCTAGTGTCGCTCTCTCCAAAATCTCGCTCTATCCACTCTCGCCCTCTCCCACTTTTTCGTTCACAATCTTTCTCTCTCCCACGATCTTGCTCTTTCCAGTGTCGCTCTCTCCTACAATCTCGCTATCTCCAGTGTCGCTCTTTCCCATGATCTCGCTCTCTCTAGTGTCGCTCTTTCCAAAATCTCGCTCTTTTCACTCTCATTCTCTCTCACTTTCTCGCTCACAATCTCGCTCTTTCCCACGATCTCGCTCTTTCCAGTGTCGCTCTCTCTCACAATCTCGCTTTCTCCACTCTCGCTCTCTCCCACTTTCTCGCTCAAAATCTCGCTCTCTCCAACAAACTTCACGTGCTAATTGCAAGCACTGCAAACAGAAGATTATGAAAGGAGAGGAACTCGTGAACTTAAGTCACCGCCTTGATGCCTTCAGAGACAACGTGTTTGGCCAATTCTTGAAGATATCGTTAATGAAGCTGTTCATGATACCCATGGCCTTGCTAGAAATACCGATGTCTGGATGAACTTGCTTCAGCACCTTGAAGATGTAGATCTTCTACGTTTCTACACTCTTCTTCGTCCTCTTCTTCTTCTTGTCTCCGGCATCAGAGTATCATTCCTTCTTCAGCTGTTAAACGAATCCAATTCGATTCTCAAATTAAGTTCCTGGTGAAGTTGGTAGGGTATCACCATGAAGTTGGTATCGCTAGTAATGGCTTGGTATTGCTGGTAATGGCTTGATTTCGCTAGTAATGGCTTGGTGTCGCTGGTAATGGCTTGATCTTGCCTAATGGTTTGGTATCACAGGTAATGGTCTAATCTCGCTGATAATGGCTTGGTATCGCTGGTAATGGCATGATCTTGCTAGTAAGGCTGTCTTCCAATATGTTGGCTCTCAAAAATCTCTTCTTTAAGTTCAAATTCATATTCCATTCAAATTGGAATTAAAATCAACCGTCATTCCAAATCTCAGTATAAAGTTTCTAATCCAAATTTTTATTCTAAATTTAAGCCAGCCAAATCGGGTGAGATAAATGTCAAATCCGTCCCAAATTAAAATTTGGCCATATCCCAAATTTTATCAATATTCGAATGGTTAACCTGGATATTGAGTTATGAATAAAATGCCGAGTCAAAATTTGGCTATATTCCAAATTTTATCTCAAATTTAAATCAACCTTAGTTTCTATACTCATTTCCAAGTAAAATTGAGCATATCCCAGATTTTTATCTCAAACTAAAATTGATCAAGATTCAATTTCACCTCAAATTATTCCAATCAAATTAAATTAAATTTTCAATTATAGTGGAACATAAATTCTACTTTAGTTCAAATTAAAGTTTACTTAGCGAAAGTGTATCAAACGAACAAGATTTCAAATCTAAATTTTGAGCTAAATTCTCATATTTTGATCATGATGATGTATCAAATTAAAAGAGTCAAAAAATCATACTTTGATCTCAAATTACATTTTTTTTAGATTCATCCACCGATATACGTGCATAAATCTCGAAAAGGGGGCATTTATTGAATGAGAAATTTTGGAACAATCACAAGTTACCACGTCGTATGCTAAATTAAGGACGAATTTCTAAATCATTGACTTTGGGTCCAATTAGAAGTTGACACATGTCCCGAATTGAATTGAAGACAAGTTTCGATGACGTCACATGGATGAATCAGATGAGATTAAATTGGTCCAATTTGATATTACTATTTGGGCTTAAAGTCCAAACTATAAAAAAAGGAGTTGAATTGGACCCAAATTCATGATAAGACCCGAAACTAACTAATTGGGCCCAAGGGTCAGGCCCATGGACCAACCAAGCCCACGAAGCCCACCTGAGAACTCTATAAATAGATAAGTTCTCTTCATTTGTAAGGGCAACATTTTCTACACTCAGAAGACCTAGAGAGAATTCACTAACAAGCAGAGGACTCTTTAAGACTCCTGAAGCTGCACTCTTATAAGACAGAAGACCTTTGAAGACACAAATACTCTTCCAAGACTTCTATTCCAAGCTTCCAAGACTCCTGAAGCTGCACTGCTATAAGGCAGAAGACCTTTGAAGACACAAATACTCTTTCAAGACTTCTACTTCAAGCTTCCAAGACTCTTGAAGCTGCACTTCTATAAGGAAAAAGACCGTTGAAGACACAAATACTCTTCCAAGACTTCTACTTCAAGCTTCCAAGACTCGTAAAACTGCAATCCTATAAGGCAGAAGACCTTTGAAGACACAAATACTCTTCCAAGACTTCTACTCCAAGCTTCCAAGACTTCCACTTCAAGAATGTTCGATGCTTTCCTTCTCCAAGTCAAGCATATTCACCCAACTGAGAGAGAATCAGAGGATCAAATATTAGAGATCGAACCACATCGCATCAAATCAACTCCAACATCAACAGCAACTCAAGTTCAACTCCATAAAACACGTTTCTCCGAAAACCTCGTGCGAACAGCCACTTATCTTACTAAATTGAGTACATTTTGAAGTGTCAAAATTTGGTTAACTCAATTTTGCATGAATTGCATGTAATTGCTTTATAAATAAGATGTTTTTATAAAGATTAAACTTCTTGGCCATTTTAGTGATTTTCAAATTAATTGTATGTAATTCTTCTTGGCAACTTAGAGATTCTAAAAGAGTTTTAGAATTTAAGTCATCAATTCTCTCTCAATTTCTATTTTAAATTCATCCTCAATTTAATCACTCGCCGAATCCTACCATCCTATTCTAAGGAAGAGAATAGTCGGGAAGACCCTTGTGATGGTTCAGCCGGTTCTTGAGAAGATTGGAGCGGAATTGGTAGTTAATTTGGGGCTACAAAGGCTGTAACTCAAACCTAATTTCAAAGTTATTTGCATGCATGTTTTATTTTCAAAATTAATGAAATTTAGAGTGCATAAGGTCCAAGTTGTTTTCGTGTGCATATTTTTTATTCTTACAATTGATATCAGAGCATGTTTTAAGCACTCAATTTGCATTAATTTTAGCTTGGTGGATGTTATTTCATGAGATGAAAGTGTGGTGACTAAAGTGGATATATTACGATTTTGGCATCTTTTTTAAGCTTCAACTTGGTTGTAATTGTTATAATTGCCCTATTTTTTATAGGCTTTAATATGTGAAGAAGAGTTTGTAATTTTTCTAGAGTCATTAGAGTTGATATTAGGTTGTAATTTGAAGAAAGTGGAGCAAGATGCAAGCTATTTTTTAAGCAGTTTTTTGGACTGGTTCTATTTTTTAGGTAGTTCAGCCCAGTTTTCAAGCTTTGGAGGTCCAGTTCAAGGTCTTAAGCTGGTTCAAGATGATTCGAAGTGTTCGGGAGTGGTTCAGAGCTGTTTCTGAATTATTATTGTAATCATTTAGGTGTTTGTTTGCTAAAGAGGCCAAAACTAGTTCACTTTAATATGTTTTATTAATTATGCATTATGAATGTATTTATTAATAATATTAATCTTGATTGTGCATAAAGTATGTCATGTAGATTTAAAATCCTACAATAGGATAATATGATGCATACATTAAAAAGTATGTTATAAGTGTTATAATATAAGTTGCATGCTTAAAATTTCATGAGTGTTAATATAAATTGTTATATTGATATGTGAAATGTATGTTGTATATTATAAATTTTATAATATAATTTACATGCTTAAAATTTCATGAGTTTTAATATAAGTTGTTATATGAAATTATGAAATGCATGATGTATGTTATGGATGAATGTCTAAGTTATAAAAGTTATAAAATCAATTAGACTTTTAAAAATTTATAACAAAGATAACATGCATGTTCACATAGGGTTGAAAAATGGAAACTTATTTTAAATAGTTAAAATAGGTCGTTATCTTGTTAAAATTTGGTTACAAACTCACCCGGGCTAAATTCTATCTAAGGCTGGAGGTACTTAAGTTGACAGTTATACAGGACACCTGCTATATGGGGATTTTAGCTGGTTTTTTAGTGTTGTTAACCCGATTTTATGAACATGTTTGATCTATGTGAGGTAATAAATTGGTTTATCACTTAGACATCATAGGTTAACTCCAAATATAAACGTTATACTTGTTGGAAATATCCTAAAACTCGTAGTTCATAATACATGAAACATATTCTATTTTTCAATAAAAGTACTATTGAAACTGCATTCTATTATAAAATCCAATAAACAAACCCATAGTTATAGTATGAATACTTTAACATTATATAGAGACATAAAAGAGGATCAAGTTATAGTATAGTCTCAAAGGTCTATAAGTATATGGATGAGATTGGATACCTTATCTTGGGGACACTATGGATGCGGCCCACTTTATATACTGATACAAACGATGTGATCCCAAAATCAATCATGTGGAGACATGCAAATGGGGGCATCCTATGCAAAAGATGTTTGTAAAAGACCGGACAACGAAATAGTCACTTTTCTTTATAACGGGTGTTTACGGTTAAAATTGACTATTTCAATTCGATGACCTAGGATAACTCGATCTTAATTCTGAGTTAACTATGAATTTCTATTTATTCGGGATTATCCTATGATCTACATAGGTGAGAGTAGTTCAACAGTACTGCTCAATAAGTCTCCCATTTTGGGGATAAAACGAAATAGATAGTTGGGGACATATTCCTCCAAGAATGAAGTCACTCCTACCCAATTTAGGGTTAGCAGATTATTCTCTTAAGTTACTGATTCCTGGTCTTAAACAAAAGGGGCCTACCCTTTGATGATAGAGAGGGACATGGTTTATTAGTTGGACTATAAACCAATTGTACAATAGAGGATCAATGGTGACTTAAGGAGCAAGATGTATTTACAGAGATAAAATGGTAATTTGACCTAACTGTAAATATGAACGACCTGTGAAGGATCGACTTACTGATTATGGTTAAATCAAGTGGACAAAAATATATCTACAGTGAGGAGAGTGCAACTATTAGGCTATAGTGGTATGTCTCGGTAGTTAACGAATATTGATTATTTCAGATTAAATAGTTTAACCGATTAATCTCAAATATTAGGAGCTCATGATTTGTAGGTCCATAAGGTCCCTCTACTAGCTTGTAAAATATTAAACATTGGATTAAAATATTGAGTGAATTTGAAATGTTCAAATTCGGTTTTAGGGTTTATATTTGAAATGTTCAAATTCACTTTTTAGGGTTTGGATAATTATATTTGATATATTTAATGTTTAAATTTATTGAAATTAAACGTATTTGGAGAGTTCAAAATATTTAAATATTGATTACATGAATAGGATTCATGTTTAAATTAGGTGTTTTATTATTTTAATATTTGATATTAAAATATTATTAATTAATTAATTAAATTAAATTAATTTCATTTTTTTAAAAAAGAGAAGAAATTAAATTTTAGAAATTAAATTAAATTAGATTTTTTAGTTTTAAATTAAATTTGATTTTAAAATTAAAAATAAGTATTTAAAAAGAGTTTTAAATTTTCAAACTGGATTTATCCCAAAATTGGATTTTGAGTAGATTAATCCATAATTTAACACCTATCTCACTAAGTGCTAATTGAAGTGTCAATAAACTAAATTGGTTAGTGCTTGCATGTTTTAACTTAATAAAAGCTTCAATTTCTGAATTTTGAAGTTTTATGCAATCCAATTTGATAGAAATTCTGGAAAAATTAGTTTTGCTCTCAAACTCTCTTAAACTCATCTCAATCCCTTTTAATTCAGAGTTCCACCACTCAAATTCAAGGTTGAGAATAATAGAGAAAATTATCTTGATGATCTACTGAAGATTTGAAGGACAAATTCATGGAGATAAGCAAGAATTTGAAGGATACTACAAATGTTGTACTTCTGAAACCCTTTCTTTAAAAACCTGTTTCTTTTATCATGCTTGTTACTCAAATTAAGTGTAATTAGAGTGTTTAATGATTCTGTTAGCTCCCGTTTTATGCATCTCTATCATATCAGGGCATGATTTAAGCACTCAATTAACGTTAATTTGAGTTTGGTTGGTGAATTTCTAACCATGCAGGTTATGGTGACTGATATGGTGTTCATCCAACTTTGGCATTAGATTCCTCTTTAATTATGTTGTTATATCTGTAATTGGCTCTTGATAAATGAGTCTTAATGTGTGATTAAGGATCTGTAATTTTATTGGAGTCAATAGAGTTTAAACCAGGTTGTAATTGAAGCTTCAAGCAAACAAGGTCAGTTGAAAAATCTGGAGAAATAGCCACTGCTAGGCAGCGTCGCGACGTTGCCCATATAACATTGCATCACTGTTCTTCCTAAAGCATTGTAATGCTGGGATGGAGCATTATAACACTATTCATCCCAGCTTAGAAACACGCGCACTTGTAGACAGATTCGCGAGAGTAGGTTAGTTTGATCGGTTCAGTTGATTGGGGGTCCAGTTCAACCCCTTTTGGTTCGGTTCAACCTCTTTTGGAGATTTGGAGGGCCAGTTTGGGCAGTTTGAGTCCGGTTCAGGTTGGTTCGAGCAGTTCAAAAGCTCCTTGAAGCTGTTTTTGAGTCTATTTTGTAATAAATTAGTTTATTGCTTGCTTAAGATGCAAAAATTAGTTCATATTAGTGTTGTTTAAATATTTTATGCATGTGATGTATGTTATATTTAAATTAAACATTTATGTGCATATTGTATGTCATGTAGATTTAAAATCCCACCATAGAAAATCATATTTCATGCATTAATATATGTTATAAATTGGTTATAATGTATATAGTATGCATGATTAGGGTTTCATAAGTTTAATATAATTTTTATATTAATGTATGTAATGCTTAAGTATACATTATAACATGTCTATATTTTTATAAGATTTATAAAATCAATTAGACATTTAAAATCTATAATGAAGATAAGATGCATGCTCACTTAGGTTTAATGACAACTTGTTTTAATAGTTAAAATTGGTCGTTATCTTATAAAACACGGTTACAAACTCAATCGATCTATAATCCTGTCTAAAGCTAAAGGGACTTAAGTTGACAATTTACGTAACACTTGTTGCCTGGGGATTATAGCCGAAATCTTGAGTGTTATTAACCGATTTTATGAGCATTCATGATCGATGTGAGGTAATAAGATGGTTTTATCACTTAGACATCGTACATTAAATCCAAATACAAAAGTTATATTTGGATAAACCACATAGACTTAGGGTGTTTATTACCTGGAATATACCTAAGTATAAAAGATACCCAAACATTTCGAACACTTTAGTGGGAGATTAATTATATATATGATATATTATCTTTAGCTCTCACATCCCTAAGAGTTCACACCATGAGATCCATGCTCGATTCTGTGTCGCTTTTACCATGACAGCTCATTTTGGAAAGTGTTTGCATGGGTCAATAATAAGGTGAATAGGGGAAGTAGTTCATAGTAGTGGGTGCAAGAAATGTGTCAACATATCATATGGTCTCTTCCATTAGTTAGAATCGTGAGATTCTTATGTTGTGCCTGCTATCGTTTTTAGGCGGCACTAGCTAGTCGTTTTTACGACGATCCCCTCGAAGGGTTGTATATAGGATTCAGAACAACCCAAGCTTCATAATTAAATAGGGTTTCTTAGTTCTAACTTGAAAATTGTCTTCCAATTCGAGGGAATATTCATATCGTTCTATGAAATCTAAAATTGGAGGGTCACACTTACAAGAGCTACTAAGTGTTAGTAAGTTTTTGACCGAAAATGGTAACTAAATGACTATATGAATAAGAGTTATTATATATATAGTACTTAGTCAAGAATTTCTTGCTTTAGTGAAAGAGTATTTGACAGCCCCTCGGTAGCATCTTGTGAAACCCGAATTCAATTTCCCTACTTAAGTAGGAAATTAAGGAAAGTAACTAAGTATAAGTTAAATCCTATGTTGAAAAGAAGGAAAATTATAAGTGTTTGAATAAATCTGTTGAGTAACTTTGAGTTGACCGTAATTAGTGAAATTTTGCTAAGTGTGAAGTCAAAAGAAAGCATGTGTTTGGTGCTGGGAAACACTAACGCATGAGGCATCTAATATGGCTAAGTTTGTAGAAGTTATTAAGCCCTGAAAGCCAAGTGTGGCCGAAGTGAAAATAAGCCAGACATTGGGCAAGGCATGCAGCAACCAAATGTTGGAGGATTGCATGCATGCGGCAGAGTCAAGTTGAAGTGTTATGCGTGCGGGCAATCGTGTAGCTACTTGCGGCGCTAAACGATGCAAAGTAATACGCTAGACGATAGGACTACACGATAGGCGATGGCGCTATACAATCACATAAGCTAGACGATAGTGTTAGTCGATAGCACTAGACGATAGCGCTAAACAATGAACTCGGCCGCTAGACGATAAGCGTAGAAGCTAGATGATACGTAGGCACTGGGCGATAGACGCAAGCGCTACACGATGATAGTACATGATGAGCATGAGCGCTACACGATAGGCAAAGCACTAGACGATTGGCTTGCGCGATAGACGCAGATGCTAGACGATGGCGCTACATGATAGTGAACGCGCTAGACGATGGGCACAATGCATTAGACGATAGGCGTCACCGCTAAACGATGAACAACAGTGAGATCATTAAGTAATCAGCGACAACAAGAGATCACTAGACGATGGAACTATGCAATGGGGTGTAAACACTATGCGATGGGTAGGCATTACATGATGTGTAACAGCGAGATCGTTGGGTAATTACTAAACGACAAGTCATGCAGTAACGCCAGAGCTAGACGATGTACTACAAGCCAAGGATATCTGAGCGTTGTGGGCTAAAAAGATTAACCGAAATATGGCAATCAAAGGAAATGTGTGAACCCCGAATCCCAATTTTACACTTAAGTGTGCTTTTTTATTTAAATTGTCTTAATTTTCCACTTAATTGTATATCTCTATTTAAATTTGTATAAATAAGTTGAGTAGGTTGATGAGAAAGTAGTATGAAATGGTGAAGAAGGGATGGAGATTTGAAAAGAAAAATATGGAATTGAGTTAGGAAAGTTGGGGAAAAATAATAAGTAGGTTGAGCTAGTGTGGAATAATATGAAGATTGAGTTTGGAAAATTTGGGGAAGAATACGGCTAAGTATGAAAAATTAGGTGAAGTACAGAGTAAGAATTAAGGAAAAATATAGAAAATATTATTTTGGAATTATCCTGGAAGATCCGTGTAAAAGTATCACAAAGTGGTGAGCAAACGTGTGCGAAGAACAATGTTCGTAGTAGCTAAGAGCGAGATCGTTGAGAGTGAGATCAGCGAGATCGTTGAGAGCGAGATCATTGGGAGCGAGACCAGCGAGAAAGTTGGAGAGAGCGAGAATGAAGAGAGAGAGACCAGCGAGAAAGCTGGAGAGAGCGAGAGTGGAGAGAAAAGTTAAAGCTGGAGAGAGCGAGAGGGAGAGCGAGATTGGTGAGAGCAAGACCAGCGAGATTGCTGGAGAGAGCGAGAGTGAAGAGAACGAGACCTGAGGAGCTACTAGAGTGAAAAGTTTAATGTAAGATTCCTAAGACATTTTAGAATATGTTTGTAGACTGAAGTATTTCCAAATAAGGTTCGAAACTATGAGTAATCTAAGTTGTAAGTTGAATCTGGATTTTAGGGGTGAAAAAGGGACCCGAGGAGCTACTAGAGTGAAAAGTTCCTAAGAGTTCGAGGTGAGTGGCTAAAATGTTTTCGAACTAAAACATTTTTAAACTGTTTTGATTACAAACGTTTTACAGAAAGCATGTTTGCGAAAATAATTCTCATGCCTACTAGTTTTATAAAGTGGTTTCCAAGGAAGATCTGAATTGTGTTGTGAACGCATGCCTATTGTTGAAAAACTATTTACATACTTTGATTTTATCCAGCATGCGTTACTATCTTTAAAGCCGTGTTGTATATGTGTTATACTGTACATGCTTTAAAGAGAAAAGTTGTTTATAAATAGTTTTGGTAAAATGCGATGCCGTAGTACAAGAAGAAGGCATCCACCCAACTAGATACTGAAGTACAAGGAGAAGGTATCTATTGGTACTGAAGTACGTTGGAGAAGGTATCCTAGTAGCTCGATACTGAAGTATAAGGAGAAGGTATCTGAGTAGTAGTACTTAATGTGTGAAGGTACTTAGTGTGGCCACAGGTGAATAAAGTCAGAGATTGAGCAAAAGGGTTCTCTCTGGACTAGTAGTTGGTGTTGGGATTATTTTACCAGCTATACAGTACTTTGATTTGAGAAATGATTTTACTGTTTTATGTTTAAAACAGTTTTATATACATTACGCTTGGAAAATATTTATGCTACAAAAGTTTATATTTCAGATAAAACTATTTTTCTGAAATTATGCATGAGAATTTACTATGTTTTCTCGGTCACTCACTACGCGTAAGCTCACCCCGTTTTCAAATATTTTTGTTTTTCCCCCCCACAGGTAGCGGTCAAACCCTCTGAAGACAGCTCAGTATCTGCTCTGCCACTAAAGGATTAAAAGACTTGTAACCGTTTGTTAGGTGGTTACTGTTAATATTGTACACATGTTACTATTGTTTATATAGGGACTAGGGTTTGTGGATTTTGGGACTTGTAAATCTAATTTTGTAAACACTTTAAACATATTAAGTTTCTAAGTTAATAAATTGTGGGCCTACAGCCATCTCGTTGCATATATTTGTATTTGGTATTAGAGTTATTCCGCAAGAGTTTTTAGGCAGTAAGTGTCAGCCTAAGGGTTGATAACTGCTGCAGTCATGCTCTGCTCTAGGCTAAGAGGGTGATCTGGGGCGGGGTGTGACAAAATACCTGAAGACCATGCAATTTGAGTTGGACGAAGGAGAAGGCATGCAAATCGGTTAGGTTAAGCTGGAAGAAGAAGAAGCGAACACTTCAAGCTGGTGGTGGCAAGGTTGGCGTTGGCAGCCTGAAAAGGGAATGCCTGGTGATTGCTAGTTGGAGGTGTTAAGATAAGATGGAGGATGAACACCTATAAATAGAGAAAGGGGCTTCACTTCAGTTCATAAAAAACATTTCCATTATGAGAGATCACCTAAGAGAAGTAATTAAGAGAAATTAAGAGGAATCCGTGCATTGAACGGAGGATGAGCACGCTGATCCGAGCGGTGATCAAAGCAAAGACGCTGGGTGGTGCAAACTGTACGGATAAACGACTGTGCCAAGTTCAAACAAGGAATTATTCCAAACTACTTATGCAAATCAGGTGATTCTTAGACCAAAAGCTTTTAAATTGAATTTAGTTTTGGTATAGGGTTGCTATGAGGAAATTCTAAGTTTAAGGCTGTCAAATTTAAGGAAAATCGAGAGGTGCTCACTAGTATGGAGACAGTTGGGCCAAGTAGAGAAAACTCCAGACTTCGAACTCTCGAGAGGGAATCTCTGGAACAAACTTTAAGGTAAGCTAGTTAAGACATTCTTAAACATTTTAATAAAAGGAAATTTCTTGAGATATAGTCCGAAATGATGAGTAATCTAAGCTTGAAGTTGAATATGAAATAGGATTCAACAAGAGGCCAAAGGAAACTGGGTGAATTGGGAAGGAAAAAAATCCCAATAAATCACTGTGAGTGGTTTCTTATTTTATTCTTTTAGCATATTTTGAAATAATATGCTATTGTTATGAATGAATGCTTGTTACCATGAGGTGAGCATGGGATTGGGATAGTTAGGGGGTCAACGAATCTAGCTCTTGAGCCCAAAATGGAATCTCACAGGATGGTCAGGGGACCGAGAAGTCTAGTTCCTAAGCTTGTGGGAGGAACCTTGCATAGGATGGTCAGAGGGCCGACGAGCCTAGCTTCTGAGCTCATGAAAGGGAAAATTATGTGCACATAAGTTTATGAATGTTTATAGATGTGAAATGTTAACTATATACTATGTGTATAGGTAGGTTTGTGAAAAGTTTCATTGAAGATGGAGGTTTGCATAGTAACCTCATATAATGGTGTTTATAAGTTGAATTAGACTTATAGAATTATGATTCCACTCATTGGGCTTCAAAGCTCATGGTTTATCTTCATGTTTTCCTTTCCATTAGCAGAAGAGTCCAGGTTGCAGGAAGTGGTCGAGGTCTGCCACAAGATAGAATAATTACTAGAATAAAGTTTGTAGTCGGGATGGGGCTATTGTTGTAAAACATAGCTTAAAACTTGTAAACTGGTTTCCTAGACAAAGTTGCAATTTCGTTTACTTCATTAAGTTTTCCGCTGCGAAATTAATTGTTTTAAAGGATACTAGTAAGAATGGGCAATAGGTGTCATGAAAGAGTGATATTTGTTGTCTTCACGCCTCCTAGATATGAGATGAAATCTGGGAGGGGGTGTGACACATCTATTTTTACTCACTAAAGTATCTTTGTAATAAATAAAGAAATATAGGTAGTTTATTACTTTTGCTAAAATTGAATTTAGATACAATTTTCTCATAGATTTTTTTATGTTTCAGCATGTCGAACTCGATTATACAACTCTTAGCCTCCGATAAGTTCAATGGAGAGGGTTATTCAAATTGGAAGTCAAACATAAACACGATACTAATAGTTGATGACCTGAGATTTGTTTTAATGAAAGAATGTGATGGAATACACAAGCATGCAATAGAAGCAAACATAATCAATAAGCACTCTAACTACATTTAATTTGAGTTCTAAAGCATACATTTTCAGAAAAATACAAGAGGGTTTTAAAATGAACTTACCTTTGATGAATTCTTCCAATTCCAAACTGCTTTTCACTCCAATTCAGCTCCAAATCAACCGTGAACCATCAAGAGTTCTTCTCTACTATTCTCAGCCTTAAATTTGAGTGGTGGAACTCAGATTTGAGTGAATTTGTGAAGGATTTTTGTGGGTTTTAAGAGGAAGAAGAAGTAGCAGAAAACTCATTTTCCAGCATCCAAACTCTGATTTCTTCTTCAATTCAGGAACTTTTTTATCATTCTCAGCATGCAACAACTGAAGCTCTTCATCAGGGCTAGCTGGTATATGAGAAATCAAGTGGAATTAGGTGGGATTATGCATCCTAAGGCTTGGGGAAAGTGGGAAAAACTCACTTTCTCCAATTTTAAAATTCAAATTAATTTCCATTTAATTAATTCTATAATTAATTCCAGATTAATTCACAATAAACCAAATTCAAGAATTTCAAAATCCAATTTCTCAAATTGAATAAACGTTGAAAATTAATTTGATTTTTAATTAAAAATATTTAATTAATTAATTTAATTTAATATCAAATATTAAGTTAATCACACACATAATCTTACACATGAAGCCATGTAACTTAATATTTAAATCAATATTTAAATAAAATAAACTCTCCAATTTCATTTAATTTCAACAAATTAAACGTTAATTATATCGTATATAATTAAACAAACCCTAATTCGAATTTGTACATATTTAAATTCAAACCCTAATTTCAATTCGAACATTTTCAATTGAAATTCAATTTGAACAATTCAAATTGATATCATTCCAAATTCACTCAATTTAATAATTCAAGGTGTTCATGTTTTACGAGCTAGTAGAGGGACCTTATGGACCTACCGATCATGAGCTCCAACAATTAAGATTAATTGGCTAAAACTCTTTAGACCGAATTAATCAGTATTCGTTAACCATCAAGTCACACCATTATAGCTCAATGGTTGCACTCTCCTCACTGCAGATGTATTTGTGTCCACATGATTTAACCATAACCAGTAAGTCGATCTTTCACAGGTTGTTCGTAATAACGACTGAGTCAATATGTTGTTTTACCCCAATATTACGTCTTGCTCCTTAAGTTTCTACTGATTCTCTAATGAATAATTGGTTTATGATCCAATTACTAAACCGAATCCCTCTCGGGCCAGTAAGAGGGTAGGGCCCCTTGTTAAAGACCTGGATTCAGTTACTTAAGAGAACAACCTTTCTTATATCACTAAATTAGGTAGGCGTGAATTCCGTCTTGCACCCTATGTCCCCAGCTATCTACCCGATCTTATCCCTAAACTGGGAGGCTTATTGAGTCGACGCTGTTGAGCCAACCTTCACTTATGCAAATCTATGAATAATCCCGAATAAACAGAAGTTCATAGTTAGCTCAGGATTAATATCGAGTTACCTAGGTCATCTAAGCGAAATAGTCAGTCTTAAATAGTAAACAACGTTATAAAGTAAGAGTGACATATTTCTTGATCTGATCTTAACCAAACTCATTGCATAGGATGCCCCCACTCATCATGTCAATATATGAATTAAACATGATCACTTCATTTGTAGTACCTTTACAATAACTTGTAACATTTATAGAGTAGGTCGCATCCAATAGTGCTACCAGATTAAGGTACCCAATCTTAAACATATACTATAGACCATTTTTTTTTTTTTTTGCTATTTACTCGAACTTGATCCATCTTTATGTTTGTACATAAAGTTCAAGTATTCTTGTGATACCCATGGATCTTAGTTTATTGGATTTAGACTGTATGAATGCAATTTAAAGATTCAATAACAACTTTATTGAAGAAATGTTGAATAACATCTTTATTGATAATAGAATGTGTTTAACCTTACATACTGCGAGTTTTAGGACATACAACCCAACAGAACATCCTCATTTTCCCAATCCTAATGCAACCTGAAATGTTCGGGATGCCTATGACATATGGGTCCGGGCTAATTAAAAAGCTAGAGCCTATATTTTAGCAAGCATATCTGATGGCTTACTAAAAGACATGAAACCATGGTCACTGCTAGAGAGATCATTGAGTTGTTGCAAGGGATGATTGGATACCCGTCCTCATCGGCACAACACGATGTTATTGAAATTCACGTATGAAGGAGGGGACCTCTATTGGAGAATATGTCCTGGACATGATGGTCTACTTCAATATAGCGGAAGCAAATGGTGCTGTCATAGATGAGAGGAGTCAAGTTAGTATGATAATGAAATCTCTTCCAAAGAGTTTTCTAACCTTTCGTACAAATGTTGTAATGAATAAGATTGATTACAACTTGACAACTCTCCTGAATGAACTCCAGACTTACCAATCCTTAATGAAAAATAAAGAAAGGGAAGCAAATGTTGTTTCCCAAAGGAAATTTTAGAAGGGTTCACAATCTAGTTCAAAACCTTCTGAAAAGAAGTCTGGATCTTCAAAGGATAAGAGTATCCAAATGAAAAAAAAAAAGAAAAATGGAAGAAACAAAATCTTGCTATTAAGAGCAAGACAATAGTTGCAAAAGGAAAATGTTCCCATTGTAACATCGACAGATCACATTGGAAATGCAATTGCCCTAAGTATCTTGTAGAGAATAAATCTGAGAAGGAAAATCAAGGTAAATTCGATTTACTTATAATAGAAACGTGTTTAGTGGAAAGTTCTCACTATCTAGATTCAGGCGTCGCTAATCATATTTGCACTTTCATTCAAGAAACTAGTTCCTGGAAGCAGCTATCGAAAACAAAATGATTTTCAAGGTGAGAACAAGTGACGTCATTTCAGCAGAAGTAGTGGGAGACATCAAATTATGTTTTGGAGATTTTTACATTTTACTAAAAAATGTATATTTTGTACCTAAAATGAAAAAGAACTTAATCTCTATATCTTGTTTACTGGAACATATGTATAAAGTCACTTTTGATGTAAATAAAATGTTTATTAGTTCAAAAGGTGTTTAAATGTGTACAGTTAAACATGAAAATAATTTGTATATGTTAAAACCAACTAATGCAAAAGTGATTTTAAATATAGAGATGTTTAAAACAGCAAAAACTTAAAATAAGAAAAGAAAGATTTCTCCTAACTCTTATCTTTGGCACTTAAGACTTGGTCACATAAATCTCAATAGGATTGAGAGATTGGTAAAGAATGGTCATATAAATCAGTTAGAAGACATATCTTTACCTCCATGTGAATCATATCTTGAGGGAAAAACGACTAAAAGATCTTTTTCAGAAAAAAAGGTCTTAGAACCAAAGAACCTGTAGAAATTATATATTCAGACCTTTATGGTCCGATGGATGTTAAAGCTCGGGGAGGATTTGAATATTACGTTAGTTTTATTGATGATATTCCAGATATGGCTATGTTTATCTAATGCATCATAAGTCTGAGACTCTTAAAAAGTTCAAAGAGTATAAGGCTGAGTTTGAGAATCTATTAGGTAAAAGGATTAAAACACTTTAATCAGATCAGGGTGATGAGTATATTGATTTACAATTCCAGAACTATTTAGTAGAACATGGAATTCAATCCCAACTTATAGCACTTGGTACACCACAATAGAATGGTGTAATAGAAAGGAAAAATCGAACATTGTTAGTCATGATTCGTTCAATGATCTATGCCTAGTTACCTCAGTCCTTTTGGGGGTATGCAGTACAAGTTGCTATAGATATACTGAACATGATTCCCTAAAAAAATATTTAAGAAACACCATATGAGTTATGGAAGGACGTAAATGTAGTTTACGTCACTTCAAAATTTGGGATACCCGACACACGTGTTAGTGCAAAACCTCAAGAAATTAAAATGACGTTAAAAAATATACCTATTTGTAGGATACCCTAAAGAAACAAAAGGTGGTCTATTTTATGATCCTCAAGAAGATAAAGTATTTGTATCGACAAATGCTACATTCTGAGAAGAAGATCACATAAGAAATCATCGACCTGACAGTAAACTAGTATTAGATGAGATGTCCAAAGAATCTATAGATAAATCAACAAAAGTTATTGATCAAGCTAATATTTCAACAAAAGTTATTGATCCATGACATCCTTCTCATAGGTTGAGAATGCCTCGACGTAGTGGGAAGGTTGTTCAACAGCTTGACCACTATATGGGTTTAATAAAAATTCAAGTCATCATACCTGATGATGGCTTAGAGGATCCATTGACCTTTAAACAAATAGTGGAAAATGTAAATAGAGATCAATGGATAAAAGCCATGTACCTAGAAATGAAGTTGATGTAATTCAATTCTGTCTGGGAACTTGTAGATCAAGTAGATGGGGTAAAACCTATTGGTTGCAAGTGGATCTACAAAAGAAAGCCATACCAAACTCGTAAGGTACAAACCTACAAAGACAAACTCATGGCAAAAGGTTTTACCCAAAGAGAGGGGGTAGACTATGAAGAAACCTTCTCTCTTGTTTCCATGATTAAATCTATTAGAATACTTTTATCCATTGTTGCTTTTTATGATTATGAAATTTGGCAAATAGATGTCAAGACAACCTTTATGAATGGTCATCTTAAAGAAAGTATTTATATGTCTCAACTAGAAGGGTGTATTGAACAGGGTCAGGAGCAAAACATTTGCAAGCTTAATAGATCCATTTATGGATTAAAACAAACATCTCGACCCTAGAATATAAGATTTGAAACTGCGATCAAATCTTATGGCTTTGAACAGAATGCTGACAACCTTGTGTTCACAAGAAAATAGTCAACAAGACTATAGCTTTCTTGGTACTTTATGTTGATGATATCCTGCTCATTGGGAATGAGACAGGATTCCTTGCTGATGTAAAGAGATGTCTCGCATCGCAATTTCAAATGAAAGATTTCAGAGATGCACAACATATTCTTGGAATTCAAATTGTTTGGAATCACAAGAATAAAACGCTATTGCTATCTCAAGCATCTTATATTGACAAAATGTTGTCAAGATATAACATGCAAAATTTCAAAAATGGTATATTACCTTTTCGACACGTTATTCATTTGTCTAAGGAATAGTGTCCTAAGACACCTCAAGAAGTTGAGGAAATGAAAAGAATTCCTTATGCATCAGCAGTTGGGAGCTTGATGTACGCTATGTTATGTACACGTCCCGACATATGCTTTGCAGCTGAAATCGTCAGTAGGTTTCAATCCAACCCTGGATATAGCCATTGGACTGCTGTTAAGAACATCTTCAAGTATCTTCGGAGAATGAGGGACTATATGCTCGTGCATGGTCCTAAGCATTTGATCCTTACGAGATACACTGATTTTGTTTATTCGGAATTATCATTTTATCTGCATAGGTAATAGTAGTTCAACAATACTGCTCAATAAGTCTCCCATTTTGGGATAAAATCGGATAGATAGCTGGGGACATAGTCCTGCAAGAAGGAACTCACTCCTACCCAATTTAGGGTTAGCAGATAAGTTGTTCTCTTAAAACTGATTTCTGGTCTTGAATAAAGGGGCCCTACCCTATCATGATAGAGAGGGACATGGTTTATTAGTTAGACTATAAACAACCTGTTCAATAGAGGAACAACGGTGACTTAAGGAGCAAGATATATTTACAAGGGTAAATATGTAATTTTGACTTAGCTGTAAATATGAATGATCTGTGAGAGTCGACTTACTGATTATGGTAAAATCAAGTGGGCGGAAATATATCTATAATGAGAAGAGTGCAACTATCAAGTTATAGTGGTATGTCTTGGTAGTTAACGAATATTGATTATTTCAGATTAAAGAGTTTAACCGATTAATCTCAAATCGTTGGAGCTTATGATCTGTAGGTTCATAAGGTCTCTCTATAGCTCATAAAAGATTAAACCATGGATTAAAATATTGAGTGAATTTGAGATGTTCAAATTTGATTTTAGGGTTTAGATTTGAAATGTTCAAATTCACTTTTTAGGGTTTGGATAATTATATTAGATATAACTAACATTTACATTTATTGAAATTAAATGTATTTGGAGACTTCAAAATATTTAAATATTGATTACATAAATTGGATTCATGTTTAAATTAGGTGTTTAATTATTTTAATATTTGATATTAATATATTATTATTTAATTAATTAATTTTGTTTAATTAATAAATTAAATTAAATTCATTTAAAAAAAGAGAAGAAATTTTAGAAATTAAATTTAAATTAGATTTAATTTTGTTTTAAATTAAATTTTATTTCAAAATGAAAAATGAGAATTTAAAAAGAGTTTTAAATTTTCAAAGTGGATTTATCCCAAAATTAGATTTTGAGTGGATTAATCCATAATTTAACACCTATCCTGCTTACTAAGTGCTAATTGAAGTGTCAATCAACTAAATTGGTTAGTGCTTGCATGTTTGAACTTAATAAAAGCTTCAATTTCTGAGTTTTGTAGTTTCATGCAATCTAATTTGACAGAATTATGCAAAGATTAGTTTATGCTCTCAAACTCTCTCAAACCCATCTCAATCCCTCTCAATTCAGAGTCTCATCACTCAAATCCAAGGTTGAGAATAGTAGAGAAGATTCTCTTGGTGGTCTACTGATGATTTGAAGGTAAAATTCGTGGAGATAAGTAAGAATTTGAAGGATTCTACAAATGTTATATGTCTGAAACTCTTTCTTTAAAAACCTGTTTTTTTTTATCATGCTTATTACTCAAATTAAGTGTAATTAAAGTGATTAATGATTTTGTTAGCTTTCATCTTATGCACATTTACTCTATCAATACTTGGATAAACACCTATAGAACACTTTAGTGGAAGATTAATAATATAGACGATATATTATTTTTAGCTCTCACATCTCTAAAAGTTCACACCATGAGATTCATACTCAGCTTCGAGTCACCTTAGGAATGACCTCCATTCGGAAAGTGTTTGCATGGGTCAATAACAAGGTGAATAGGGGAAGTAGTTCATAGTAAGTGGGTGAAGGATCTGTGTCAATGTATCCTACGGTTTCTTCCATCGGGTTGCACTGTGAGATTTTATGTTCTGCCTGCAAGTAGCTGTAGGACCGACCACCCATTCGGAGAAATGTTTCATGGGGATCGGAACACTGCAAACTTTAGAAATGAATAGGATTTCTTAGGTATGTTATAAAAAATTATATTACAATTGAGAAGCCTATTGATACTGATTTGTGGAATCTGAAAATGGAGGGTTACACTTACAAGAGTTACTAAGTGTTGGTAAGTTTTTGACTGAAAACGGTAACTAAATAACTAAAGGAATAAAGAGTTATTCTGGTACTACTATTTAGTTAAGATTGTCTTGCTTCAGTGAAGGAGTATTTGACTGCCCCTCGGTAGCATCTATTCTGACACACTAGCATCATTGCAAATAAATAATGAAATTTAGGTACATTTTACTAATAAAAGTTTTCTAATATTTTGATTGGGTTTAAAAGCATTTTACTAATAAAAATTGTTTATGTTTTCAACATGTCAAACTTTTTTATACAAATACTCCCTTTCGATAAGTTTAACGGTCATAATTATTCAACATGCAAATCAAATATAAACGCAATACTAGTAAATAATGGTTTAAAGTTTGTTTTAACAGAAGAATGTCCTCTAACTCCCAACTTATATCCAAACCAAAATGTTTGGAATGCTTATGACAGATGGATTAAGGCAAATGACAAGGCCTGAATCCATATCTTAGCAAGCATATCTGATATACTAGCTAAGAAATTCGAGAATATGGTTTCCGCTAAAGAGATCATGGATTTGTTACAGACATTGTTTGGTCAATTTGTCAAGAATGATATTCTCGAAAATGTTTATGACTACATAGTAGAGCATAAAGGATAAAACCTCTATTAGAAAACATATTCTAGATATGTTGAAAGTAAATAATACTGTCATAAATGAGAAAGTTGAGAAAGCATAACAAACTAAATATAATTTACTCATTGTTGAAACATATTTAGTAAAAAATGATAAATTAACTTGGATATTAGATTCAGGGGCCGCTAATCAGATTTTCGCATTCACTTAACCAGTTCTTGAAGACAACTTACAGAAGGTGAGAAAACCTTTAAGATTGGGTCCGGAGAGGTTGTCTAAACTAAAGTAGTGGGAGATATGAAGTTGTTTGTTGAAAATAGATTCATTTTGCTTAAAAATGTATTTTATGTTCCTGTTATGAGGAAAAATTTAATATTTATCTCATGTTTACTAGAGAAAAAGTATAAAGTTTATTTTGAAGTTAATGAAATGTTCATTATTTCAAAAGGTATTAAAATATCTTCTGCAAAACTAGAAAACAACTTATATATGTTAAAATCAACTGAGACAAAAAATGTTTTGAACATAGAGATGTTAAAACAACTTAAACTCAAAATAAGAGGCGAAAATTTCTCCTAATGCTTATTTTTGCCATTGGCTTAACCACATAAATCTCAATAGGATTGAGAGATTAGTAAAGAGTGGACTTCTAAATCAGTTAGAAGACAACTCTTTACCTCTATGTGAGTCTTGTCTTGAGGGTAAAATGACCAAATGTTGACTTCACTTAGTGGTAAGATCCAAAAAAGATTTGTAGTGGAAAAATACAAGTTTTAGTGAATTAGTGAGTAATTCATTTGGCAAAGTGTTGATTCCACAAAATGTCACTTATCCCACTAAATTGAGTGCATTTTGAAGTGCCAAAATTTGGTTAACTCAATTTTGTATGTAATTGCTCTATAAATAGGATGCTTTGATAAGGATTAAACTTTTGAGTCATTTTGATGATTTTTAAATTAGTTGAAAAACAAATTCTTCTTGACAACTTAGAGATTCTAAAAGAGTTTTAGAATTTAAGTCCTCAATTCTCTCATGTTCTATTCTAAATTTATCTCTAATTTAGTCACTCGCTGTGTCCACCATCCCGTTCTAAGGCCGAAGAATAGTTGGGAAGACCCTCGTGGTGGTTCACAGTCTGTTCGTGAGAAGATTGGAATAGAATTTGTGGTCAATTTTGAGCTACAAAGGCTATAACTCAAACCCTAATTTCAAAATTATTTGCATGCATGTTTTATCTTTAAAAGTAATGGAATTTAGAGTATTTAAGATCTAAATTATTCCGGATGCATGTTGTTTATTCTTACAGAGTGATCCCTTCACCATTTTGAATTTCAGAGATAAAATTGGAACGTCTACGAGCTAAACAAATCTTGTGAAAAAGGTAGAATTCTCGCGGCCTTCATTAAGCCATGTAAGTTTGCATAATTGTCTCCATTTCCTAGCTTTAGATAAAGAAATGTTCTGAATATCAGGCTTTAAAGCAATTCACTGATTTATATCCTCAAGAGTAATATCATTTTTGTTCTTCTTTTGCATCAATTTGAGAAATAAGATTGGCCAATGTATCAACCTGATGTTGTTCCTTTTTAAAAGTATGATATTTTCAAGACTCACAAACTTTCACTAGATCTCTCAATTTCTTATCAGAGTGAAACTCGAATGGCCTGCTTGAACATGTCCATCTACTTACCACTTTCTATTTAAAAGAGCGATGACTATGCCATCTATTATCAAACTTAAAAGGACATGGTCCCCATTTCAAAGAATCTGATTCCAAAATTAGAATAAGAAGTGTTACGAGGAAGCCTGTGAACTTGATGCGAGTGAAAATGGGTATCCCATTCAATCGTATGAAGGAAACGATCAATTTTTGACAAGGTGGGATTTCTCTAGGATTTAACCAAGTATATGTATTGTTGATTTGAGGTTCAATTAAATTGGCATCTCGGATGAAATTATTGAATTTCTTCATACAATTTCTAGACGGATGAGAGGATGTAGTTTCATAAGACCATTTGTAGACGTTGAAATCCCCACCTAAAATCCAACAAGGAGCACACAAAATGGGTAAAAAATGTAGTTCAGTCCAAAACTGTCCACGAATTCTTTTACTAGCAGGACTGTAAATACCAGTTATCCACCAACCGAACCCATCTGTACGTCTATAATGTATGGAAAGAGAGAAAGAACCTTCAACAGCCTCAATGACATTTTGTGTTAAGAAGTCCCATAAAATTAAAATACCTCAAGCTGAACCCGAGGCTTTAACAAACGCCCAAGCAATCCTAATCGAACTCCACAAAGACTTTATAGTGAACTCATTAACAAAAGGTAATTTTGTTTTCGTGAGAATAACTATATCTGGACTAATATTAGTGATTACATCTTTAACCAAGACTTTTTAGTGGTAGAGCCAATGCCTCTAATATTCAAAGAAAGGATCTTTATTGAGGTTTATTTTCCCGTGTGCTCTGGTCTTGGTCCTTCTGTTGCGTGTTGACCTAATATCTAGGCCCGTAATACCAAATGATCCCATTGTTTTAAAAACTATCAATTGACCTTTTGCGGACGTTATCACGGTATGAGATTACAAGAATTGCCTCTAATAATTGTCTCTCTCACTACTTGGATCTCGCTCTCTCTGTCTGTCTATCTTCCATCGTGATGTGATTGTTTGTCACTGTACGATTGATTTGAAAATTTTCACGAAATCTGTCTACAACTTAAAATCGTTAACACATAGCAAATATGTAATGGTAAATTCTTTAAAATCTAAACTTCATTTGAACTGTCATTTTGTTGAACGGAGATTTATTGAACGAGGTTTTCCATAATGGAGTTTTTCGGAACCAAACGAAGTTTTCAGAATGGGTTTTTAAGAACCGAATAGACATTTCTTGAGTCTTGTTTCATTGGTGTTTGTAGGAACGTGGTCTCAAAAAAGGTAGGTAAATAACATAACGAAAGGGGTGTGAGAAAGAGTGACAACGAGAAAGGTGGAGGGAGTGAGATAAAGTGACAGCGAGAAAGCGAGATCGAGCGACAACATGAGAGCGAGATACAGTGAGAGCAAGAGCGAGAGCAATTGGGAGTGACAGTGAGAGAGATCCATGTGTAATACTATCTGCTTAATAAAAAAATTTTCTCTTGCTTTGTAGATGACAGAAAAGTGTGTACTAATTCGATTGTGAGGTCATTGGGATGAGAACCAAAATTTGTATGTTAGAGGCGAGCTAATAGGAATCATTGTGTCTATTATCTTGAAGTATGAAGAACTTAAAGCTCACATTTATAAGGTTGCAAATGTAAGTTGCTCAGAGTTTGATGTTGTTATGAGAGTTAAATATAAGCTTGACTTTGAAGCCCCTCCACAATACATAAGGAATGACAGTGATATTCGCTTGCCTCTTTTTCGGGAAGATCTTTGTAGAGTTCAGCTATATGTAATGCTAAAATCATACCACAACGAAAATGTGAATATGAGTTATGATGGTATAGGTGTAGACAGACAATACGAGGTATCAATGAGCTTAATCGAAAAGAGGGTGATATTCCATTGTCTATGAACACTCAACCATCAACATTATCAATAGACAATGATAACATTCATGTAGTGCACTTGGGAAGAGAAACTCAATGTAACGGACACGTGCTTGGTAATGAGAGATCAGGAGGACTTACTTCAATGGATTTGGTTCTTCAGAAGAGCGTGACCCTTTCGTTGTTTGTAATGAGAGATCAACAGGTTTGAATTTTATAGATTGTGGTCTTCAGAAGAGCGTGATTCTTTCGTGGTTGATAATGAAAGATTAGTGGGATCAAATTCTATGGAATGTGGTATTTCCGAGATGCATAGACCTGTGGTGGTTATTAATGAGAGATCAGCAGGATTGAATTCCATGTCTTCATGTCGTAGATGAGAATTGATTATGCCTGGTACCTCTTCATCTGAGACAGATGTTGAAATTGGTCAACTTTTTTTAAGTAAGAATGATTTAAAAATGAGATTGTCAATTATGTCCACAAACAATAATTTTGAATATAAGGTAAGGAAGTCAACTAAGTGTTTGTTTACTGTCAAATTTATAGAGAATAATTGTAAGTGGAGCCTTCATGCAACGAAAATTATAGGGTGTGACATATTTAAAATCACGAAGTATTTGCGGTCGCAAAAATGTTCTATTGGAATTTTAAATCATGACCATAGACAAGCAATGTTTGCGGTAGGGATAGAAATGAGGTTGGGATGGGGCGGGATGCACTCCCTATCCCCTCCCCGTGGGGATTTTTAATCCCTGTCCCCGCCCCATTCCCCGTTTTGGGGAGTCGGGGTTGGGGTCAGAGAATCCCCATTCGGGGATTCGGGTCCCCACGGGAAAAATCCCTGCTTTTCATTTTATTGTTTTATTATTTTTATTATTTAAAACTAACTAAATTTAATATTTATATTGAAATTGTAAATTTTATATAGGAAATTACTATTATTGTTACATATAGTTGTTTAAATTAAACATTACATGTTTTTTTTATTATAAATTTAATAAAAATTAAATTTATTATATTAGATTTTTAAAATTAAAAAAAAAATTGAAACAGTAACACCTCTTCCCATTCAATAGTCTTTTATTCTTGACGGTATCGAGCTGGAACAATCTATTTTAGTTTTTATTATATTATTATTATTATTATTATTATTATTATTATTATTATTATTATTAGATATATAAATATATATTAACAATTAAAAAAATCGAGGCAGAGACGGAGATCGGGTTCGAGGTTGGGGATGGGGTGAGGATCCCCTCCCCGTCCTCGACCGAGGATCCGATTTAAATCCCCCGTTTGACCCTCGTTCCCAATCAAATCGGGGATTCCCCGTCCCGATCGGATCGGGAACCCGCGGGAAATTTTGCCATCACTAGGCTACGGTAGTTGGTAAACTAATCAAAGACAAGTTTACAGGCATAGGACGTGTTTATAAACCTCGTCACATTGTTGAGGTTATGAGGAAAGAGTACGACGTAAACATAAGTTACGATAAGGCATGGCGTGCAAGAGAAACCGCTTATGCTCTCGCTAGGGGTACTCAAGAAGAGTCGTACGATGTTTTAGATGCATATAGTGAAGTGTTAAAAATGGAGAATCAAGGTAAAAGGTTTGAAATCGAACATGGAAATGATATCCATTTCAAGTACATGTTTATGGCATTAGGGCCTTGTATTATATATTTTTCATGTTGTCGGCCCTTGATAATTGTTGATGGATCGCATCTGAAAGGAAAATACAAAGGGACCATGTTGGTCGACGTTTCCATGGATGGCAATAACGACGTTTACCCACTAGCATATGGCATAGTGGACAATGAAACTGGTCGAGCTTGGAAGTGGTTTATGTCAAATTTGAAGTATGCCATTGGAGAACCCCCTAACTTGGTGTTCATGTCCGATCGAGCAGTATCTATTTGCAATGCCATTCGGTAGTTTTTTCCATGACATTTCATAGATTGTGCACATATCACCTAGAAAAATAATATTTTTTCCAACTTTAAGGACAGTACGATTGTTGGGATATTCAAGGATGCAGCCAGGGCATTTCGCATGTTAGAGTTCCAAGCACCCTGGAACCAACTACGTACTTTTCGAAATGGTTTTGTATCAAAATATTTGGAGAATATTGGTCTTGAAAGGTGGGTGCATGTTTACCAAACAGAACAAAGATATGATAATATGACGTTTAATAATGCAAAGTGTTTTAATTCATTGACCAAAGAATATCAACAGCTGCCCATAATGTACTTATTGGAACATGTTCGAGGTCTCATCCAGTCATGGTTTTATGAACGGAGAAATTATTGGACATCCCGAACGATGTCACACTCGGACTACTGTGAAAACCGATTAGCAACTGAGTGTGACAAGGGCAGATGATTACGAGTTGAGCCGATTGATTGTTATAGGATCCATGTGCGAGACAATTGATTGGACGGTATTGTGAATCTCCATACGAAGGAATGCACATGCAAGGAATTTGACTCACTCGGTATCCCATGTTCGCATGCAATTGTGGCTGCGCGAGAATGGAACATCCCCATCCAAGGTTTGTGTAGTCCATTCTATAGCATTCACTCTATAATTGTTGCTTATGTAGAGCCCGTAAATCCACTTGGTCACATATCTATACTGTGGCATACTCTGGTTCCCTGGCTATGTTATCTTGGAACACGATAGCTTCTGACAGTGGGTCACAATAATCGAACCACATAACTACTTCCTTTGTGAAGGAAGCATGGATCTTTGGGTTTTTTTTAATTAACCACTTTCCATTTTCCAGAGCTACAATAGGGACTATGACTATTTCCATTGGCATTTGTGATGTTAATTGAGGCCAAGAAAAATCCATAGTAGTTATCTTTAACTTTTATAGTTTCTTCTATGAGATCTAGCTTCCTCCACGTTTTTTAGACTAACATCTTTAAATCCATGCAAGCTACCCCGATTTGCTTGAATGTACTAAGATTCCAAGCGTGAAGTGGTATTCCTCTAAACTTGAGCCATCCTCCATAGATTGGGATTAATTTTGGTGTCTTGTGTAGAATAGGAGACCGTTGTTCAAATTTCATAGTGAATGGTTCGACCGTCACTCAGCATCAATAGACGTGCTTGCTTGTGACCTTTGATTGAAATTATGGCCTTTTCAACATGGAAAGGGTTATATTCAACTCTCTAAGGGTTTCGACAATTTTAGTCCAATCGTTGTGAAAACATCTTTTGGATAATACAATCATAGTCTGCCACTTGAATGTTTCTTCCTTTTCATTTTTTTAGTGCTCTTTTGATTCTCTTATTGTTGGAGTCTATTTCAGAGATATCAGATACAATAGTAGAATCTTCAGATTCATAGTAGCTTTGAACCAGTTTTACCATTTCTACGTAGGTATATTTTATTGTAAACTTTCCTCTCTTCAATGCTTCATTTAGGTTTCTTTTTTCTCTGTATGTCCTGGTACTTGGTCACTCTTTAATATCTCTGAAAATTAGCATATTGTGAAATGTGATCCATCCTTTTTTCTCTTGACCTTCTAGAATCATCAAACAACATTTACACCCTTTATCATCTAGGCGATATATTTCAATTATGTAACCTTTTCTATTTGATGTCTTCTCTATCCATAAAATGTAAGAATTATATCTATTTTCTTGGAAGAATCTGTTGTTTTTGGGAATGTTTAAAAGTGTGGTAAAAGATGCATGAAGCCATTCCAGTGAGTCTGGATGAAGGGACTTAGAAAATGACTTGTATGCCCCTAATTTCTGTGAATAGTACATTTCTCCCATTTGCCTTTTTGTCTAAAGCCACTATAAATTCCTTTTGCTCTATGAGAATCGACATAGTCCAGTGATGGTGAAGGGCCATCGGCTAGATGGTCGTGTAACTGAACGGAGAAGTTGTTGGGTTTTATGTCCTAAAACTCGTGGTTAGTAAACAATTGAACTTATTCTGAAAATTCAATAAAGTTGTTATTGAATATATTGTTTTTTAGAAATCCAATAAACCAAAGTCCCTTGACTATTACATGAGTACTTGAACTTTATGTAGAGACATACAAGTGGATCAGATTCAAGTAAATAGTCAAAATGATCTATAGTATATGAATAAGGTTGGATGCCTTATTCTGGTAACACTATTGAATGCGATCTACTCTGTAGTTGTTACAAAGATATGTAAAGTGCTATAAACGAAGTGATCCTAATTCGTTCATGTTAGGACATGAGAAGTGGGGGTGTCCTGTACAAATAAGTTTTGTGCAAGATCGGACCACGAAACCAGTCACTCTTACTTTATAACGTTGTTTACTATTTAAGAGTGTCTATTTCAAAGCGATGACCTAGGTAACTTAACCTTAATCATAAGCTACTATGAACTCCTGTTTGTTCGAGATTATCCTTTGATCTACAAACGGTGAGAGTAGACCAACTGCCTCTGCTCAATAAGCTTACCATTTTGGAGGTAAGACCGGATGAATAGCTGGGGACATAGGGTGCAAGACAAAATTCACTCCTACCTAATTAGGGATAGTAGAGAGGTTGTTCCCTTCAAGTGCTAATTCTAGGTCTTGAACAAGAGGCCTCACCCCTTCATTGGCCCGAGGGGGATTCGATTTGTTGATTGGATCACAAATCAATTGTTCATTAGGGGATCAGTGGAACTTAAGGAACAAGAGGTAATTTCAGGGTTAAAACAGAGATTCGACCCAACCATATTACGTGCAACCTGTGAAGGGTTAACTTACTAATCATGGTTATATCGAGTGGACATAATGTATCTGCAGTGAGGGGAGTTCAGCTATGGGCTTTAGTGGAATCACCCATTAGTTAATGAATGGGGTTAGATCGGCTAATGAGTTTAGCCGATTAATCTTGGATCGTTGGAGCCTATGATCTGTAGGTCCGCGAGGTCTCCTACTAGCTCGTAAATGGATTAGCTCTAGAATAACGTGATAAGCTAATTTGAAGTGTTCAAATTAGAATTAAATGAATTTGGAGAAATAATATTTAAATATTTAAAGATGGAATTGTGTAAAAAAAAATAATTTAATATTTGATATTAAATTAATTAGAATTATTTAAATTGTTTAAATAATTATTTATTAATTTTATTAAGAAAATTCATTTATAAAATTAATTTCGTAAAATTAATAATATTTTCAGTTTTGTTAAAAGAAATTGATTTATGAAATCAATTTATCAAAATTGAAAAAGAAGAAAAAAACACATACTGGAAAATTGATTTTCTCCATTGTCTTCTTCCAAGTAGCTCACTAACAATCCACTCTTCAAGCTTCATTAACTCCAAGCATGAGCTTCATTTCATACAGCAAATCTCTTCGCATAAGTGCTGTAATATATTGAAGAGATTGGAGTGTTTTGAAAGGAATGCAATCGAATAAAGTTTTCTTAAAAATTTGTGAGGGAATAAGTTGTTCTTCTGCTGGGTTGTTGCTGTGAGAATTCTGCGAACTCCCTTAATTCAAGCTTATTTTGAGTCCCACTACTCAATCTAGAGCATCAAGGGAATATCTTGGGGTGGTCTACAACAAGATTCAGATGAGATTTGTAGCTGGATTCAAGCTTAGAGGAAGTTCTTCAAAGGTATGTCATGAAACCAATTTATTTATGTTGAATCATGCTTTCATTTCTGCCAAAATTAATGAATTATAGTGCTTATGGATCTTGGTCACTTTCGCTACACATTGGTACGTTCCAATAGAAACAATCTTGTTAAACGTTTTCTCTTTCTTAAAGTCGGTTCAATCAAGCACACTCACTAATGACTCCCCCTCCCTATGATGATGATGGGTTGGGTGGTTGGGTTAGTTCTTACAAAATTCCAACCGAATGAAATCGGTGTTTTTCAGTTTGGTTCCCAATTTACCCGAATAAAGCACATGAAAATCAGAATTAGGGTTCTCACTCAAATTTTATTAACCAGCTAACCTTACACCATCACTCTCTCTCTCTCTAAGAAGAAAGGTCACACCACACATCCTCCCCTCTCTTTAATAAGAAGAAGGTCGCACCGTACATCCTCTTCTTTTTCTAAGAATCTCCCCCCTCCCCCTCCCCCCTCTCGAAAAATTTCACAAAATGACCCCAAACTCAATAACTTTTCTACCAATGACCTTTTCCTAAAAACATTTCTACCACTAACCTTTTGCCTATGCAAAATTCCAAATTACCTCTAGTTTTAAAAAAGTCTTCAGACCATTTGGTGAATGTGCATCTCTACTAATACTTTACAATGATAGGGTCTCCCTCCGTTTCATTCATTTCCTAATCGTTGAGAGAATACTAATCGATCAGATAGAGAATATTAAGCAAGCGTTTAGAGAATATTAAACGAGCGTTTAGATATTACTAAGCGATCGTAAAGAGAATACTAAGCGATCATTTAGCTAACCATTACACGATCGTTTAGACATTTGTTATGCGATCGTTTAGCTAACTGTTACGCGATCATTTAGATATTTGTTATGCGATCGTTTAGTTTTTATTACACGATCGTTTGGTTAGCTGTTACACAATTGTTTAGATATCTGTTATGCGATCGTTATTTTTTGTTATGTCATCACTTAGTTTTTGTTATACGATCGTTTAGGTTTTGTTATGCGATCGTTTAGATTTTGTTATGCAATCGATTGTCTAACTGTTACGCAATCGTTTAGATATCTGTTATCCGATCGTTTAGTTTTTGTTATGCGATCGTTTAGTTTTTGTTATGCGATCATTTCGATTTTGTTATGCGATCGTTCGGATAAATTTGTGCTAAATTTGTAGAATATAATTGGTGCTGTATATTTAACTAAGCAAATAAATAACTAAGCAATCGCCTAAATCTAAGTAAAAGATCATTTAAGATTATGTGCAAGATCGTTTAAGAAACGTAAGCGATCGTCTAGAAATAACTAAGCGATCGCAAAAAAAAAAAAAAAAAACTAAGCGATCATGTACAAATAACTAAATGATCGTACAGAAAAACTAAGCGATCGCCCAAAAAAATTATATATTGTTTAGTCTAGATGGGCCAGTGCCAGGTGTTATCAATGTTTGCCTACACATTTTCTTGTTATGTCCTCTCTGACCACATTGTGTACACTTATGTATTTGTCGTGGCTCCTCTCCAATTGAAGGTATCCTAATGATTTAACATCGACCTACACTTGCTACCTTTTTCAGTGGTAGAATTGGTTTAAAATCTCCAAGATCTGGTCTACAAACCCATTCTTGTCTATGTTCGACTGGGAATATTGGTTCGGCGTAATTAGCAAGCACACACTCAACTGTAAACCATCTTGGACATAATGTTTGAACATTAATGTTTCTCAAGGTCGTTGCAGATATTGCATAGGAGCACAGGATCTCGAGGCGATTAAACTTCATACACGTACATGTCTGGAACGAAGATCGACCAACCCCCCAAATATCTATCGACCTCATTAATTATATGCATATCCACCGGGGAAACACGATATGTTCTAAACATGAATTTTTATTCCTTAAGAATAGTCATTGCGTAATCAGTTACAATATTTGTGCATGCCATTGCATGTGTATGTCAGGTATAGAACCAACCTTATAGCCACTCGCGGATATGCTCTAATAGGTTTGTGATGGGTAGTTCTCGTGCATGTTTCAACACTCTATTGAGGCATTCTACTGTATTTTTCGTCATCTTGTCATACCTACAATGGACTTGATAAACCTTTATCCACTGTTGTAATCCAAGCTTCTCAAGATAGACCGTCACATCAGGATATTGATGGAGCAGCTTAGCTCAATACATCTGAAACTCAGACATTCTATAAGCTTTCGCAGCTAGGTAGAAGTGTGGGATTATATCTTTATTCTTGAATTTTTCAACCAAAATTTTCTGAATATGGTATATACATAGGGCATGAAATGCATCAGGGAATATATTTGCAACAACCTTTGCAATTGAGATACGACGATCTGATATAATCACTAAATTGGGAACGTCTCCTATCGAAGCCTTCAAATGAGTCATGAACCAAGTCCATGATGCATCTTCTCACCATCTACAATACTGAAGGTGATAGGATATATGTTATTATTGCCACCAATACACGTTGCTATTAACAATATACCTTTGTATTTCTCGTGCAAATGGGTCCCATCAATAATGATTATTGGGAGAATGTAGTTTAGAAAACCCTTGATACACGGACCAAGTGCCATGAAGACGTACTTAAAGTATTTTCCGTCCTCTACTTCAACCTTAAATATCGTACCTTGATTTGCAAGCTTAAGTGCCTCGTCATATGCCCTAACAATAGCATATGATCCTTCTAGCAACCCTCGTGCATACACCAATCTGTATTCTCTAGCACGATAAGTCCGCCCATAACTTATGTTCACTCCATAATCTCGTCGGACGTCCTCAATTATATCCTTAGGCGGTAGGTTCGACCAACTTATTCATATTTGGACTTGATTAAGTGTCCAACAATCCAACTTTTTTCTTTTCGATGATTACCAATTCTCATTTCAAGAGAACATGTATATTCGCTAGAATATTTTGTCACTTTGAAGGAATCACTTTGTTTCATTTTTTTTTCACGAACCCTCCACTTGGATTCCTCCACCGAACACTGGATAGTTAGCAAGCTCTTTGACTTTTTTACACGGTAGTCAAAGTTCTTTCTTATTGCAAGCATCGATAATTTAACCGATAAATCATACTTCGAAAATAAATTTTGACCGACCTTTATGTCCTCGTCGTTCAGATAGTCATGAGGTATTGTGATGAGGTCGTCATACAATGGGCCTTCTGATGGTTTGGGTATATCAACAAATGGTTTAGTTGGAACGGTGGAATGCATTAGAACCGAAGGCATCATAATTGGTGGGATGAGAGTAGGTGGGGATGGAACATGGATGTTAGATGTTGGAGAAGTTTGTAGTCCTGAAGATTGTCCATATCTGAATTGTGAAGTACATCTGAGTTCACTGTTCTGACCAAACCAAGCTTCACTTCGTCATCCCCCAAGTTATATGGCTCAATATGATCATGAAGTGAAGACATGGTATTAATATTGCGTATCGGAATGGTTGCAAACCCACAATTTTGACTGGTTGAAATGGGTTGATCAATTGGATTGCAATGCTGGTATATATTGTCTGTCTGTAATCCATGACTTTTGCAAGGTGTAAGTGATACAAATAACGATATCTGGGATGCATCACTGCCTTCTAAAAAGAAGCTAAGATCTTCATCGTTGACTATGTCAATTGGGGAAGAAGGGACCAATAGATTGTAGCAATATTTGATGTGTATATCAAACATATCTAGATCGATATTCAGTCGTCGGTGTATCATACTCACTAATTCACTGACTGCTATATCATTTTTGACTTTTAGACTTTTCATATGACCACCAACATAATTTCTTTTGGACTCATCCCAATCCCCATTAAATCGTACAAAGATGCGAAGTAGCGTCATAGATCTACAATGGGATAAACAAATCATTCATAAGTGAACGATCGTTTATACATTACTATGCAATCGTTTATAAATGTTTATACGATCGTTTATAATTTACTATACGATTGTTGATAAATTACTATATGATCGTTTATAATTTACTAAACTATCGTGTATAAATTACTACACGATCATTTATAATTTACTATATGATCATGTAGTAATTTATACATGATCGTCTAGTAATTTATGAATGATGTTTTATATTGTAATGAATGATTGTGTATATATTACTACACGATCGTTTATAATTTACTAAATGATCGTGTATAAATTACTACACGATCTTTTATAATTTACTATACGATCCTATTGTAATTTATGAACGATCGTGTATATTGTAACGAACGATCGTTTATATTGTAATGAACGATTGTGTATATTTTATTATATGATCGTTCATTTAATGCTAAACAACACTTATTATGAAAGTGATATGTGACAAGAAATCGTGGAAGATCACTTAAATTCTCTCCGTTTCTGAATCTGACGATGAAAGCGATCAACGAAGATGTTGGACTGAAATTTTGAGAGAAAACTACGAGAGAACAATGAGAGAATTTTGTGGGGAGTTTGACAGAAACTAAATACTGAGAGTGACATTTCATTCTTTTCAATGCTATTGGAAGAGTATTAGTTAGGAATAAATGTTTTGGTGGAATGTTGGTGTTGTATTGAATGCACATTGAATGAAGGGCTGAAGAAATCATTGAAAGAAGAAGAAATGTGGTGTGGTTTGAGGAGTTTTTAAAATTGGGTCATTTCCAATACATTTTTTTTTAAATAAAAAAACATTATTTTATGTGCAAAGATATAGTTACAAATTTAATCCCCTAATTTCTAAAATTTAAATAGAACAAGTCTAACCTTTCAACTTATATATTATACCATTCATGAACTTAAAAGTAATAGAATCTTAAATATTAAAACATTTAAATCTTAGAAATGTTTTAAAGTATGGAAAGGTTAAGATGACAATTAGAAATTGAATAATTGTTGATGTTATGATTTGTGTAAAATATTAAAAAGATAAATATATGTATTGTGTTATCATATGTATATATTATGTATATATATGTTATTATATATATGTCATATGTATGTGTTAATTTAGTATATTTATTGAGACAGGGACGAGGTCGGGATTGGGGCCTGGAAATATAATCCTCGTCCCCATTTAGTCAATGGGGAGAAAATCCTCCCTACTCCTCCTCATTTGAGGTGAGTCCCATAGGACCCTTATCCTGTAGGTTAAATAGACTTCTCTAGGTCACACCACACATCTTCCTCTCTCTAATAATCCCTCTCTCCACTCTCCAAAAAGAAGAAGGAGAAGTTTTGGGATTGCGAACCATTTTCAATTTAGGTTCTCCATCTTTTTATTGTTTTAGAATATGATACATTCACATAAAAAAGTGAGATTGACCTTATTCGACCCTCTTTAGACCCGAACCGGATTGGTTCATGTCGTGTTTTTGTCTGTATAAACAGGTCGGATCAGGCAAGTTATAGAGAAAAACTAACTTGATACGATCCACTTACACTCCTAGTTTTCAGGCATCTCCAAGTATCTAAAATTTTCATATTTCTATGTAATTTTTATTTATCCGTATGCAACTGTGATTAACGCAAATATATCCTAATTTTGAAGAAGTATACAAAATAAGAGTTTTAGGTTAGATCTTTAATTAGAAATAAAATTCATAAAAATTATGTCTTAAACATTTTAAGCCATGTATCTTGAGTTGAATAATTCAAGTCCAAATGAATGGGGAAGTTAAAACCTTGGAAATGAATGATAAAACCCTGAACTTGGTCTCATCAAGAATCGACAAAGGTATGGATATATAAAAAGAACAAAGAAAAGTTACTTGTGAAATCGTGCTATTTTAAAAACAATCTTTGTGAAATTTTTTTATAGTATCATAGTACGTTTACTAATCTCACTAATTGATTGTCACATTCAGTATTTTTTTGAAATGAAGCGGAGTCCACCACTATTAAAAGAATATTTCAAAATTATGATGTGAACAAAGACGAGCACCATACTCTCATAGTATTATAATTTTTTTTTTCATAATCTTCCTTAATATTTGTTAAAAACCTTGCAAATGTAGAAGATTTTGAAAATCCTAATTTTAGGAGGAACCATATAAAGCTAACTTCCTATCTTGAGGGAGGGAATTTAGGTCTTTATCTCACGTATAAAATTCATCTCATAGCACTTCTCTGTTTAAAATCTCTAAGTTTTTTATTTTTTTATTTTTTTTTTTATAACTTCAATTTTATTTCTTTCTCTCTAACTTTTCTATCTTAATGCACATTACTCTTTTTTATATATTAATGCAATTTGATTGTACAGATAAGAACATATGTACTACAAGTAACATATATTATTACAGCTCAACATTGGTATATATCAAGGAATTGCATAAGACATATTAAAACAAGACAATAGTTTTTCGGTCAAATTAAAATTGACTAATTTGCTACCTTTGTAAAATCCGTCCAATTAAAATTCACATTCAAATACTCTTCTTTTCTTTTCTTTTCTTTTCTTTTATTTTTCTCCTTTTTTATTAATAGAAAAAACGGCATTTTTCATTTGGATTGTTCTTTCCCTAGTTTTATTTCGTTTTCCATGTTTGGATAAGCCTTTCAATTGAATAATGATTTCATTATTATTTTTCTAAAAATAATCATGTCAATTTGATAACTTTTTAAAGATATATTTTGGAATCTTTTCAATCATTTATGGCGATATTCATTAGTATTATTTACTAGCAAATTATAAAACTATCTTTGAAATATGGTGGTAGATTTCTTTTTTTAGAGTTTAACTTAATTCTTATTTTTATTTTTGAATTCTTGAATTACATTTTAAATTTTGAAAAATGTTACTCAACGTAGATAGATTAAATTTATTATATCTATTTGGCTAAATATATAATTCTTTGGATTTTTTTTTTTTTGAGGTTTAATTTCATATCTAATCTAATATTTATCAATTTCAACTCTTTATGTATATATATATTTTTAACAAATTGATCCTTGTTGTCACCTAAATGTTAAAAGGATGATGATATGTGAATTTGAAAAGGATATCCTCTTTTTATAAGTAATAATACAATAACATTTTTTATTTGTTCATTTTCTTCATAAGTTATGAATGGACTGAATCCAAAAAATTACATTCAGTCAAGTCATATTGAAGTGGGTAGGTTTTCAATATTGAGTTAGGCTATGTCTATTTCATCACCCATTTATCTATTCATATTTAAATTGATACATATGGATAGGATTGAAAAAATTTACGATAATAAGTATTAAATTGAAAAATTACCCAACGGAGATGAAATTAAAAAAAGAAAAAAACAAGAGGGGAAGTGAGAGGTTGGACTCAAAAAATAATTTTTTTTTTCATGTAGAAATGAGATATGGAGATTTGAACTTACCATTGAAATAAAATGATTGTGTGATGCCCAAGTTTAGAAGGGGATATAAATGAACCGAGATCACATTTGAATGAGAGAAATCCTGATAACATGAAAATATGGTTAAGAAAGGTTTGAAAAAAAAAATAAAAGTTACTATCTATACCAATAAAGTAGGCCTACGCCTTCTTTTTCGGTGGCTCAATCATGAGAACTTAAGTATGCTTGGCTTTGAGCAATTTTATGTTGGGTGACCTCCTAGAAATTTTCCTAAGAAACATGTGAGTGAGGACAAAATATTCTGAAAGAAGCTCTGTTAGTTTGTAGGAGGATAGTATTCACAGGGAAGTATTCAAGTCAAGCAAGACTAACGTAGCCAGATCACAGGAGAATGTTAGGGCAATTAGTTGCCGAATCCAAATTTTGAATCATGATTTGAATCATGGACTTGGAGGATTACAGATTGCATGTTAATTATTACTAAATTATGACCACATCGGCTCAAGACAGAAGAGATCACAAAACTATACGTTAGCTTGAATCTACAAATTGAAAATTACAACTACAAATTAGTTATTACTTTTTACTATATTTAGTTCAACAACTTGAGAGTTACAGGATCTGAATCTCTAACTTCTTAGTCGAGAATAAAACTACTTTGAGTTATCCTTATGTTTGATCCAACAAAAATGATATCTTTAATGACTTTTTTCTTTTCTTTTTTAACTCACATAATCAAAAGGACACCAATGTGTGGTCATAAGTTGGTGTTATATATAGAATATTCATTAAACTACCCAACAAAAGAGGTATTTTCACAAATAACTCCAAATTCAATCATGCATATACAATGAGATGATATCACCAAACAATTGAAATTTCCAATCAAAAGAAATCACTTTTACCAAAGATTCACAACATAAGAATTGTCGTCCCATATTTTCTTGTCTTTTGTTTCATAAGAACTATAAAATCCAACACTTAACCCTTCCCACATTCCCCTTTTTTCCCTCAAATTTCTAAAAAATTCCCAAGAAAAAAAGATATGGGAAGAACAACTAGATCAGAAAAAGGTGTACTAAAGTTAATTCATCCAGGAAAACACATCGAGACTTACACCAAACCAATACCTGCCTCTGAAGTCCTAAAAAAATACCCTAAATTTTGCATCACAAGGCCTGATGTATTCAAATATCCATGGATTGTTGTGAGGCCTGATTCCCTTTTGGTCCCGGGAAAAGTGTTCTTTCTTGTCCCTAAACACACCCTCTATGGCCTTCTGAAGGCCAACCACCCACCCCACGATGGCTCGTTGCCATCATTGTTGTCGCCTCTATCACGCTCTTTTTCGAGGCCATCTTTACCTTTGACGGCGAATGCGGGAACAACTCCAAAGCACCTAACTCATCTCCGCAAGCGGTCGAAGCCGTCCGGGGAAGACGGCGGAATGAGAAGTAGGAAAGACTCTCATGTTGAGTTGTGGTTGTCATCGTTGCCGCCACCCGTCGTTGGCAATAAGAGAACCGTGAGGTCTTCTTCCTCACATGTCCATGACTGCTACAAATGTGGCAATGTGGCTAGCACCGATGTGTCGGGGGAAGGCGTTGGGAATGGTGGCAACCGTCGCAGAAAATCGGAAAGGACGCCGTTAAGATCTTGCATGAGACAGCCTGGGAGTGCTCCTCGATTGCCTAAGCTCAAAGTGAGATTTTCAATTCCAAATGAGGATACTGTTGAACCTATAACCAAACAGAGAACCGTCATTGAGTCCCTTTCAAAACTTGCAACCTCATTAATCGTTGACGTATGTAGATGATTATTAATGCATAATGTTGGCAACTTGGTTGAGAAATTATTGGATGATACCATTATAATATTTAGTTGATAGTTTTACATCGTTGGAGGTTCGAGAAAGAGAAACAAGGTATATTTTGTATTTAATAGAAATTAGATGCATGCAAATTTTCAAATTTTGTATTCAACTATCATTCTAAGTAATTAATATTGTAGTGGTTTCATCCAATAACTTGTGATTGATGAGGATAATGTTTTCGTCAAAATTTTATACTTATTAAGTTTATTTTATTCCCTAAAAAAATTTATAGGTTTTATTTTTTTGGTTATTGTTTCCATAACTATTTTTGGAAAAAAAAAAGACTTAATATATATATATCTATATATATATTCGAACATGTATATATATATTTGAAATATTTGGACATCTCATTTTAAAATTGATTATGATATTTGATAAAGAATTAATAAAATGAAAACTATACTTTTACTCTATGGGGTGTGTTATATTACATTTTGATATTGAGTAATCAAACTCAACAATTTTATCTCTAAGATTTGTATTTTGTTCCATTCTAATCCATTGATTTGTCTTTCTGTGGATTATTAACACGACGTTAATGAAACACATTATTTTAATTTTAAGAAATATATATTTTATTTTTTAAAATAATAAATCTTTTAATAATTTTATTCTTTTTCTCCTTTCTTCCAACCTTATCCTTCTCCATACTGTCATTGGCATCTACTAGTATTTTTCTTGGTCGTCTACTGTCCGGCTTTTGTCTTTTTTTTTTTAGTTAAATTATAATTTTGGTCCATATAGTTTAGAAAAAGTTAAATTTTAATCTCTATGGTTCATAATTAGAATTTAGTCTTCATGATTTGATAAGAGTCTTACAATTAATCTTTACAGTAAAGACTATGCACGAGAACTTTATTAAACCATGAAACTATTTAATGAGATTTTATCTAACTATAAGAATTAAATTTTATCTTTTAAAATTATAGCAGCTAAATTTTAACTTTTTTTTGGACGATATGTTCGTGGACGATAGGGCCAAAATGTCCGGATCAAGATTGAAAAGAAGGGAGGGACTCTCTTCGTTTTAGTCGAATATGAAATGAAGGAACCCCTTGCTTTTAGATGTGTGTAAGTTCATTCATTGTCAACAAGTCTACCCCTCTATGCTCTATCCTTAGGCCTCCAATCTATGTCCTTTTTGTTAGATTTCTTAGTGGACCATACTATGCACGATTTTCATAAAATAAATTTTGATTCACTTAAAATGCATACATACCTTCTAGTAGAGTTCACAATAACCCATGTGTTTGGTTTCTTAATCTCGGGATGTTTGACCAATGAGTTTAGAATTATGCCGAACCCATGTTTGGACCATTAGAATAAAATTCACAAGCTTAAGAAGCCAAACACATGAGTTTTGAATATGTATTTTAATGAATATTATAAGTTTGATAAAAATTTTCCATCATCTTCTACCTTTTACCAATGGTCGTCGATGACCGTCGGTAACAATCATTCGGTAACATTCATGATCGACTGTTGGTGACTAATTATCTTGACCGTTGGCCACCGATTGTCTTTATTGTCAATAACCAATTGCCTTCACCATCGCCAACCGATCATTTTCACTGTTGGCGAGTGGTTGTCTCGATCATTAGCAACCGATCGTTGCGACCGTTAACGACCAACCATAGTGACGGTCGACAACCAATTTTCGTGACCCTCGGTGATTAATCGACCGTCGTGACTGTCAGCGACCAACCGACTGACCAATTGCCAACGATCAACTAAGTGTCGTCTTGATCATCGGTAGTGGATCGATGTCGTGCCATTTCCAATTGGTAGTTTTGATTGTCTTCGATGGTTTTCGATGATAGTTAGTAACTGTTGTTGTCAGGCTACATGTGACCATCAGCCACAGTCGCTTTCCTTTTCCATCCATTTCCCTTTATATTTTTTTCCTTGTTCCCCTTCTTTATTTTCACAAAAATAAAAATAAAAAAACTCAGCTATTTTATGATCTTCATCACTAAGGCATGGTGTTCGGGTATGCTAGTCGTGGATAGTCGGGTGTTCTTTGCTGCTTATTACCCACTGCCGATCACTAAAGATTTGTTTTTGTTTTTTTTTCCCTTTTTCTCCTTCTTTATCTCTCTCTCTCTCTCCTTCTTACTCATTTTCACACACCCAAAAATAGGATATTGACTCTTTCATCTATGAACTCTAAAAAACAAAGTGTTGCTGGGACATCAAATTCTCTTCATTGACCATTGTACATCTACCATTGTGTGTCACCCAGTAGTCATCACCGATAGTTTTTTTCTTTCCTCATTCTTCCTCCATTTTTTCCCTTCAATTTCTCATTCCATTCTCCTTCTTATTCATTTTTCCACAAAAAAGAAAAAACTGATTGATTGATTAAGAATGCAAACCTCAAAGGTAAAATTCATTTTACGACTACGAGAAAAAAGAGATAATTTAGGAATTTAAAACAACACTATCTCTGTTATAAAAGTTAGTATACTAAATTTCAAACTTTAGTACTTTGTTATCCAAAGATAAAGTTGTTATTTAAAAGGAGATACATTAGAAATTTAAAGGCAAACTGAATTTGTTATAAAACATAATTGTGTTACATTGTTATTAAAAACTGTTTTTGAATAAAAATAACTAAATAATTGCCATTCTTACATTATTGTCAAAAAAAGTTAATGAACGATTTGAATTAATTTAAGATTACAAAAGATAAAGCTAATATAAATTTTATTTTAAAATAGATGGATTAGATTTTCTTTCAAAATTATCATAAAATTGATCCAAAATAAGTAGAGATTATATAGTCACAAAACAACCACTAAAAAACACAAAAAAAAAAAAAAAAAGAAGAAAAATCAGATTACCCAAACCTATGCTTGCACCCTAAGCAAAGGCTTAAAAAATCCAAACTTCCAAACTTCAAGATTACCTCAAATAAGCCCTGAGGCTTTTGATTCCGAACTTGCACCTCAAACACCCTCTAAAACAAAAAATTGAACTGAAACCCCTACATGCTAATACATAATAAAAATAGCTTTTTTTCTACTAATAAAAATTGAAGATGAAGTTGGAGAATCTTTTAATTGCTCTGTGAGAGGAAAGCAGCAATAAAAGAAAGATCACAAGAAGTTTTAAGGATAGAGCATAAAAATTTCATTTCTCTTCTTTCAATTTGCAGAGAGTAACAATTTGAAAGAAACAAGTACTGCAAACTGTTGGGTGAAAATTTAACTTTCAAAACAAGAGGGAATCAACCTTTTTGGTTAGAGAATCCCACATTGGAAAATTTGGTGTTGGAAGTCTCCTTTATGTACTCCAATCTTGAGTTTTAGGTTTGTGCCCCCAAGTTGTACTCATGTTTTAGGAGTGATGAGATAGATCAATGTGGGTTCGGTGGACATCCCAAACGTGCGTCGTTGTCGTCCATCCGGTTGAGCATGGCAAGGCATGTGTGTATGATGATTAATTTTAATAAAAATATTATATTATTTTTTAACCGAAAAAAGAAGGAAAGTTTTTCGCTCCTTACAGTTCGACGCTGAAGGCCTATAAAAGGCATGGCCTTTAGTAGTTCGATTCCGAGCAGTGAGTTTAGAAATGGTGTATGTTCTAGTCGGTAACGGTACATTTTTGATCGATTTCTTTTGGTTGTTTTATCCTGGGGACGACGTGGCATTTTTCAGACCTACTTACACACTTGAGCAGAGCTGCGAAACGTCTTAAGAGAGCGAGCTTTGCGACTCAGCGTATAACGAGTTTCTGTTTTACAGGTTTTGCTCTTCGCTTGACAGTCGTGCCTTGACGGTTTACTATTTGTCGTTCTGAGGGTCCTGCTGATTCCAACAATTTTAAGACGAGACGCCACGTTATCAATGACCCTCACTAGCAACAATGACGTTATGATATCTTCGTCCATTCCGATTCGAAGGCACAAACTTCAAACGGTGGAAGCAAAAGATGTTGTTCTTTCTCACCGTCAAGAAAATTGCCAAAACTTGTACCAAAGCTAAGCCAATCGTCCTTTTAGAAGAACCAACTGAACAACAGATAAAAGAACCTACTGACTGGGAGGAGAAATAATTTCTTTGTAAGAATTACATTTTAAATGGTTTGACTTATGATCTGTATGACTACTATAGTACAATGAAGATAGCGAAAGAGGTCTGGGATGCCCTACAAAAGAAGTATGACACCGAAGAGGCCAGATCGAAGAAATATGTTGTTAGCCGTTATCTCAAGTTCCAAATGACGGATGAAAAATCCATGGCCCAATCCCATGAACTCTAGAAGATAGCCCACGAGATAATCACTAAAGGTATGCCTCTAGACGAACAATTCCAAGTTGCTGTTATTATTGATAATCTGCCCTTTTTGGGGAAGGACTTTAAGAACACTTTGAGGCATAAGACCAAGGAGTTCTCCTTGGAGAGTCTTATAACCCGGCTAAAGATCGAGGAGGAAGTTTGGAAGCAAGACCAGAGGGAGGAAGTGAACGCAATACCTAGGAAACCCACCTCTGTCGTGGTAAAACCTGACCATAAATCTAAGGGGACAAAGAGGAAAGGTCAGAACCGTGGCTCCAGCAACGAAAACCAACAGAAAAAATAGAAGCCCCCTTCAGGAGAAATGGTATAGTTCCTCTGCTTTAATTGTAATAAACCTGGGCACATGGCTAGGAACTGTAGGAACAGACGTCATCCTGCTGGTTAGGTGAACCTGATAGAAGAACCGTTAATCGCCATGATCACAGAAATAAATGTGATCGGTGGTCATGAAGGGTGGTGGATAGACACTGGCGCTGTATGCCATGTCTATCATGACCTTAGTCTATTTAAAACTATACTGAAACTAAGGATAAGAATATTCTATTGGGAGATCACCACTCCACGAAAGTTGCTAGAATGGGCGAGGTAGAGCTGAAGTTTACCTCTGGGAAGACCCTCACATTGAAGGACATTCTGCACACTCCGGAGATAAGAAAGAATTTAGTTTTGGGCTATCTCCTCAACAAAGCCGGGTTTACTCAAACTATAGGGGCAGATCTATATACCCTTACTAAAAATAATGTATTTGTAGGGAAAGGGTATGCAATTGAAGGAATGTTCAAATTAAATTTAGACCTTAATAAAATGAAATCTTCTGTGTATATGTTGTGTTCCATGAATATTTGGCATGCTAGACTCTGTCATGTGAATAAAAATTTAATTAGTAACATGATTAGGCTGGAAATGATACCTAAGTTATCCACGAATGATTTTGATAAATGCGAGTATTGTAGTCAAGCTAAAATTACTAAAACTCCGCATAAATCTGTACTTAGGAATTCTGAGCCTCTAGATTTGATTCATTATGATGTTTGTGAATTTTATGGCATCTTGACTAGAAACAGTAAAAGATATTTTATTACCTTTATTGATGACTGCTCTGATTTTACTTTTGTATACTTGCTAAAAACTAATGCTTTTGATGCCTTCAAACTTTTTGTTTCTGAAATAGAGAATCATTTTGATAGAAAGGTTAAAAGACTTCGTAGTGATAGGGGAACCGAGTACGACTCGGATAGTTTTAAGGAGTTCTTTAACTCGCATGGAATAATACATGAAAAGACTGCACCTTATTCTCCTGAAATGATTGGAAAAGCTGAAAGAAAAAATAGAACTTTAGCCGAGCTAGTAGTTGTTATTTTACTTAGTTTAGGAGCCGCGTCTTATTGGTGAGGTGAAATCATCCTTACCGTGTATTATGTCCTTAATAGAATCCCAAAATCTAAAAAAAAAAAACTTCACCTTACGAAATTCTCAAGAATAAAACACCAAACTTGTCCTACTTTAGAACATGAGGTTATCTAGCCTTTGTAAGGATTCCAATCCCAAAAAGGAGAAAGTTGGCTAGTAGAGTTTACGAGTGTGTCTTCATAGGTTATGCCTTAAATAGTAAAGCCTACAGGTTTTATGATCTAGTGAACCAAGTGATTATTGAGTCAAATGATGTCGACTTCTTTAAAGATAGATTTCCTTTTAAATTAAGGAATAGTGGGGGCTCTGGATCAAATGGTATAACCCTAGTTAGAAATCCTAACCCTAGAGAGGAAACCGACCCAGAACCTAGAAGAAGCAAAAGAGCTAGAACCGCCAAAGATTTTGGAAATGACTTCCTGACCTACAATGTAGAAGAAAACCCTAAAGATCTGAAAGATGCCCTGTCCTCAGTAGATGCTAACCTATGGCAAGAAGCCATAAATAAGGAGATGGACTCACTTAAGTCAAATAGGACTTGACACTTAGTAGATCTACCTCCAGGATGTAAGGCAATAGGGTGCAAATGGACCTTGAGGAGGAAACTTAGACTTGATGGGACTGTCGAAAAATTTAAAGCCAGGTTAGTAGCAAAGGGCTTTAGACAAAGAGAAAATGTAGATTTCTTTGACACCTTCTCCCTTGTCATTAGAATTACCTCTATCCGTGTCTTGTTCTCTCTCGCTGCCCTTTATAACCTCGTACTACATCAGATGGATGTAAAAACTGCTTTTCTAAACTGTGAACTTGAAGAAGAGATTTACATGTAACAACCTAAGGGCTTTGTTGTCCATGGTAAAGAAAATAAGGTGTGTAAATTAGACAAATCTCTCTATGGATTAAAACAAGCTCCTAAGCAATGGCATGAAAAATTTGACAATCTTATCCTATCTAAATGTTTCAAGATCAATGAAAGTGACAAATGCATCTACTATAAGTTTGATAATAACCTTTGCACTATCTTGTGTCTATATGTAGATGATTTAGATCTTTGGGTTGAACTTGCACATCATAAATGATGTAAAATCAATATTGAGTGCGAACTTCGAAATGAAAGACTTAGGAGAAGATAGTGTAATCTTAGGTATAAAAGTAAATGGGTATGAAAAGGGAATTTCTTTGGATCAATCTCACTATATAGAAAAGATTCTAAAGAAATATAATTACTTTGAGTGTAAACCAGCCTGTACTTCTTATGACCTTAGTGTCAAGTTGTTCAAGAACACTGGTGACAGTGTTAATCAATCTGAGTATGCGAGCATCATAGGCAGTCTTAGGTACGCTGCCGACTACACTAGGCCTAACATAGCTTATGCTGTAGGATTACTTTGTAGGTTTACAAGCAAACCTAGTAAAGAGCATTAGATTGCTATAGAAAGGGTAATGAGATACTTGAAGAAAACCCAAAACCTAGGATTACATTATCAAAAGTTTTCCGCTGTCCTGGAAGGGTTCAGCGATGCTGATTGAAACTCTCTTTTGGATGATTCAAAGGCTACAAGTGGCTATATCTTCAATATAGCTGGCAGAGCTGTCTCTTGGAAGTCTAAGAAACATACTATTTTAGCCCAATCTACGATGGAGTCAGAAATGATAGCACTAGCGACAACAGTGAAGAAGTAGGCTGGCTTAGAAATCTGCTATCAGAGATTCCTTTATGCGAAAAGTCGGTACTAGCCATATTGATCCATTTCTTTAGTACTGCAGCAATCACAAAAGTTCAGAACCATTACTACAACGAAAAGAGATGTCAAATACGTCGTAAGCACAATACCATTAGAGAGTTTCTCACTACTGGTGCAGTTAGAGTGGATCACATACGGACTGATGAAAATTTGGCAGATCCTTTGACAAAAGGACTGACTAGAGAAAAGGTTTTCAGAACCTCAGAAAGGATGAGACTCATGCCTATAGAAAGATGAATCACAGTGAGGAAAACTCAACCTGTATACTGGAGATCCCAAGAAACAGATTCAACAGGTAATAACTGATCATGAGTGATATATAGTGAATCATGCTAAACCAAACACAGAGTTCCATTCCTATGAGTTAAAGTCTAAGCATGATATTCTAAAGCGTAAGAAAGGTTGAACTCAGTTCTTAATAAGATCTATACTTGATGACAAGTGGGGTACTCTTGATAGACTCACCTGTGTGAATGTGGAAGTAAGGGTCGCTTCCTATGGAGTTTTTAGGCAAACTCTCTAGAGCATTCACTAAACCAGGATTCACGTGCTAGACCTTAAAGCACGAGCTTTCGTACTACACCCTAATAACACTCTGTGTGAGATGCTATTAGAGATAGAGTTCAAAACCAAGGGTCACTCTAGTATATTATGAATCATCTATACTATGTAAAAGTTCAAGTCGTAAGACTCCTTTGTTTATGCACAATGTTGTATAGACTAAAACTGCTTGATGAAAATCTTTTCTCTCTCTCTTTTTGATTAAATTTCGAAGTGGGGGATTGTTGGGTGAAAATTTAACTTTCAAAACAAGAGGGAACCAACCTTTTTGGTTGGAGAACCCACATTAGAAAATTTGTTATTGGAAGTCTCCTTTATGTACTCCAATCTTGAGTTTTGGGTTTGTGCCCCAAGGGGTATCCATGTTTTGGAGGGAGTGAGGAGATAGATCAATGTGGGTTCGGTGAACGTCCCACATGTGTGCCATTGTCGTCCGGCCGGTCGGGCGTGGCGAGGTGTGCATGTGTGTGATGATTAATTTTAATAAAAATATTATTTTATTTTTTAACCAAAAAAAGAAGGAAACGGTCCGTTCCATTTTGTCTGCCTGTTTCGTCCGCGTTCGTCCGTCCGTTCCGTTTCGTCCGCCCATTCCGTTTCGTCCTTGCACGTTCTGTTGCGGAGAGCCTTTTTCGCTCCCTAAGGTTCGACGCTGAAGGCCTATAAAAGGCGTGGCCTTCAGCAGTTCAAAAGGCATAATTCATTCTTCATTTCTCCTCTCCTCCTCCATCTTAGCTTTCCGAGCAGTGAGTTCAGAAAAGGTGTATGTTTCGGTTGGTAATGGTGCATTTTCGATCGATTTCTTTTGGTTGTTTTATCTTGGGGACGACGTGGTATTTTTCAGACCTGCTTGCACACTTGGGCAGAGCTATGAAACGTCTTAAAAAGAGCGAGCTCCACAACTCAGCCTAAAACAAATTTTTGTTTTGCAGATTTTGCTCTTCGCTTGACAGTCGTGCCTTGACGGTTTGCTGTTCGTCGTTCTGAGAGTCATGCGAATTCCAACACAAACTAAAAGAAAAATATGAAGAGAAATTCAATCAATAAAGAAACGAGGGTGAATCATGTATTGAAATGGATGGCGGTGGAGACAGAATTATGGTTGAAGATGCTTCCAGAAATTTAGATACTCATTTGATTGGAGGTGAATTTCTCTCTTTACTCCAACTTTTCTTTGATATCATGTTAAAATTAAGTTTAAAGATCTCTTATTATTCCTGGAAAAAAAAAATAAACAACTGTATTATAATTAAGAAAAAATGAGGTCAGACTATATAAATTCATGATATATATATATATATATATATATATTGTTAATTTAAAATTTCCTTAAGATAAGTAAGTTAATTTAAATTATTGTGAATGACATATAAAAAAAATCCACAGTAGCTCATTGGCAATTTCAATATGATGAATTCCAGGTTTAATTATTAGGAAAAATGAAGTATCTAAATTTGGATTATTTTTTGTTTTGATTATATCTTCTCTACATAATCCCTTCCGTTAGGCTTTCTAATAAGGAAAATTGCATTGGATGGTAAAATAATTTAGGATAATTATAAATTTCATGATTTTGGTTATTTTATGTTTTAGTTATTTTATTTTATAATTTTAATTTTAATTTATTTATTATTATTATATAAAAATATTATTATATTATATTTTTCATATCCGTATTCTCGTTGTGCTTCTCAATTTTCATTAAGATATTTAACTGGCTTGATTGCATATAAAAGTCAGGATATATATCGTATGGATGTAGTCACAGCATATTTATATGAGAATCCCAGAAAGATTTAAGGTACCTAAATATATACATCAAATTCGTTGGAATGGTATTCAATAAAATTACAGAGATCACTATATGCATTGAAACAATCAAGACGGATGTGGTACAATCATCTGAGTAGGTATTTATTGAAAGAAAGATATCAAAATAATCCAATATGTCAGTGTATTTTTATAAAGAAATTACAATCAGAATTTGCTATTATAACTATATTTGTTGATGACTTAAATATAATTGGAACTCTTGAAAAGCTTTCAAAGGCAATAGAATATCTTAAGAAGGAAATTGAGATGAAAGATCTCGGAAAAACAATATTTTGCCTTGGTTTGCAAATTGAGCATTTAGCATATGAAATATTTATTCATCAGTTAACTTATACAGGAAAAATTTTGAAAAGATTTTATATGGACAAAGCACATCCATTAAATATTCCAATGGAAGTCCGTTAATTAGAATAAAGAAAGATATATTTCGGCCTCGAGAAGATAATGAAGAACTTCTTGGTTCTGAAGTACCATATCTTAGTGCAATTGGTACACTAATGTATCTTGCTAATAATACAAGACTAAATTTTGCATTTTCAGTAAATTTATTAGCTAATATAGTTCTTCTCCCACAAAAAGACATTGGAACGAAATTAAGCATATACTCCGTTATCTTCGATGAACAATCGATATGGGTTTTTTTTATTTAAATGTATCAAATTTTGATCTAGTTGATTATGCAGATTCTAAATATTTATCTGATTCACACAAAGCTAAATCTCAAATAAGTTATCTATTCATATATGGAGGAATTGCTATATCATAGCGATCAGTGAAACAGACTATAACGGTTACTTCCTCAAATGATGCTAAAATTCTTGCAATTCACGAGGCTAGTCAATAATGTGTATGGCTGAGATTAATGACTCAGCACATTCGTGAAACGTATGATTTGTCTTCTAATAAAAATCTCCCAACAATATTATACGAAGACAACACAGCTTGCATAGCCCAAATCAAAGGAGGATATATTAAAGAAGATAGAACAAAACATATTTCACCGAAGTTTTTATACACTCATGATCTTGAAGAAAATGGCGACATTAATGTATAACAAATTTGTTCGAAAGATAACCTGGCAGACTTATTTACAAAAGCATTGCCAACTGCAACGTTTGAAATATTGGTGCACAATATTAGAATGCGGTGACTCAGAGATGTTAAGTGATGTTTTCATGAGGAGGAGGAGTAAATATATTGTATTTTTTTTGGAGTATGTATTATATAAAATATGTACTCTTTTTCCTTCAGGGTTTTTCCCATTGGGTTTTTTCCTAGCAAGGTTTTAACGAGACATATTATATATATATATATATATATATATGGGCATCTAAGGGGGAGTATTATGATTATTATAATAGAAAATAGATGTCCATTGCTTGGTGTTCCAAAGGCCATGTGTCACCATTCATGTTGTCCATGTGCCACGTAGTTATTTATGTTTGGTGTCCATGTAAATCCACATCCTACTTGCCACTTTGTCTATAAATAGTGACATTTGGTGAATTTTAAGAACACACCTATATTGGTGAGAATTCTACTTCCACTAATTTCTATATTATCCAATTTCATGATTTTTGTTATTTTATGTTTTAGTTATTTTATTTTATTATTTTAGTTTTTATTTATTTATTATTATTATATAAAAATATTATTATATTATATTTTTCACATCCGTATTCTGGTTGTGCTCCACAACATTAGTATAATTATAAACCTAGTTTTTCTAATTTTCAGGAATAGTAAAATATTCCAATGCTATTTTTTGTTTTTTATGTAATCCGATTTTATCGCCAAACAAACGTTCTGTAATTATAAAATACACTCTTCTAAATTCTTCTGTCCCTCGTTTCTCCTCGATTATCTTAGAAAACGTTTTTAACAAACACAATTCCCACTATATATTACAACAATACTTATGCATAGCACATATTACCACATGTTAATACTATTCAATTTCTCACCATATTAACACCATTCAAAACTACATAATATGTATATTAACACTACATATTATCACAATATGTTAACACTATTCAATTTATCACTATATTAATACTATTCGTATAATTAACACAATATGCAAAGAAAAAAGAAATACAAAATATATATTGAAGTTTAATCACCAATACTCAAACAAACAATTAGCAACAATTAGTATAGACCTAAATCAATCCACCCATTCAAAGACAACCAAGAATCTAAAATTTTACATAGATTAGTACCGAGTGGATGAATTTCCTTTGCATGACACTTAAATACAAAGCATTGCATGACATTCAAATACAAAATATTATAGAGAAGAACCCAAGCCAAATCAAAGTTATTTATAGGGAAAACTACTCACTGTCAAGGGAGATCTGAAATCGGACACTAGGGACTACGCGCGGTGGACGTATGAACCAGTGAAGGCTCTAAGCGACAAAAGTTTGAACCAACGAAGATCTAAATCGACGTACATTTGGGCAATGAGAGGCGATATGAAATGGGGTGATAGGTGAACATTTGGCCGACAATTTGAAATGGGGGGAGGAGACAATCAGTGGTCTTGTGGGGAGAGGAGGCAGTCGGCGATCGGGAAGACTTTGGGGTGACCGGTGCGAGGTTGAGCACGATGAAGGATGCGAGTGGGAGCAAATCTAGAAAGAGAGGGAGAAAACGATAGGGCACACAATGAGTGAGAGGAAATAAAATTATGGGAGGAAGGTTAGGGTTTTATTACTATATCTCCCGACTCTCATTTAATCCGTCGACAGAAAAAATTTCTCCTGAGGGCACACAACGAGTGAGAGGAAATAAAATTGAGGGAGGAAGGTTAGAGTTTTATTACTATATCTCCCGACTCTCATTTAATCCGTCGACAGAAAAAATTTCTCCAGACGCACTTTTCTACACCTTGAACCGTTATGAATTAATTCAATTTGTTTTCAAGATCTGACGACGGGTGATGATACAACGTCGAGAGATAGTGCAAATCTCCAAACGAAAACTATATAGTGTTAGGAGTTATTTTTAACTCCCGATGCATGTGGCAGCCAAATCTTGAGAGGTTAGCATGTATGCGACAGCATCAAGTGTGCACGGCGTGGGCGTTGGGCATTGGAGTGGCGCTCGCAGACGATCTTGTAGCTACGTGCGGTGCTAAGCAATGCGCTAGACGATCTGTAACTACGTGTGGCGCTAAACGATGCGAAGTGATGAGCTGGACGATAGCACTACACGATAGATGATGACGCTACACGATCAGCATAAGCGCTAGATGATGACGTTAGACGATAGCACTACACGATGGGCGTGAGCGCTAGATGATGGGCATGATGCACTAGACGATGGTTGTAACAACCCAAATATGTATATAAATATTATGGAAAATTATAAGTTTTAATTTTAAAATTAATTCTAAGACTAGTTGGAGAAAACCAATTTTAAATTTCATACGTTAAGATTAAAAGTGGTACATAAATAATAAGAAGAACACACAAAACATTAGTTTGGTAATTAAACAAATAACAAAGTAATAAGATTTCTAAGAAATAAAATAATGATGATATGGGATGATTTTTAAGTAGAAAAATCTAGTAAGTTTAAGAACAAAATAAATAAATAAAATAACTAAGAACATTTGAGAAATATCTAAAAAAGTTAAAATAATAATAACAATAATAATAAATAATAAAAGTTGAATTGAGTTGGTTAGAAAAGAGAGAGAAAAAAAAACAAAAAAAAAACAACAAGTAATAAAGTCGGTTAATAGGTGAGAAAAAAAATAAATAAATAAAGAAGAAAGAAGAAAGATATGTAAGTCGGTTAAAATAAATAAATAATAACAATAATAATACAAATGAAAGGCGGTGGGGAGATGGCTATAAATAGGGTTGGTGTGTTGTTTTGCAACAAGAAAATGAAAGGATCAAAATCCTTTTGAAGCATTTCTTGAATTTTGGGATTCATACAAGTAAGCTTCCTTATGTTTGAGGTTTTGTTTCTTTCTCTTAAGATCTTTTAGGCACTTAGTTGAGTATCAAGTTTAAACTCAACATAATTTAAAATTACAGTCAACATATGAAAGTGATCTTAGTAATTGAAAGGTTGATACTAAACTTTCATATTCTTTACCTAGTAAAGTTTGAAGTTTCACTAAAATTACTACTATTATTAAAATTCTTATGTTGTATTACTATTGTTATTAACAATATTAATTTAATTATAGTATTATTGATTTTCAATTTTGTTAATATTATTGCCATTATCATTATTATTACTTAGTATTACTACTAATAATAATATTATTACTAATACAACGCTAAATATTAACTTTTCATTCTCTATCTCTCTTATTATTATTATTAGTAGTAGTAGTAGTAGTATTAGTAGTAGTAGTAGTAGTGGTGGTGGTGGTAGTGGTGGTGGCAGCAGTGGTGGTAGAGGTGGTAGTAGTGGTAGTAGTAGTAGTCGTCGTCTATTAATAATATTATTATTATTTTTATCATCATCATCATCATCATCATTATCATTAAATAATTCAACATAATTACACTAATACTATCAATATTTAACAATCATAATTTTGTAAATAAATAAGTTATGTTCATCAAATTCCTTAATCAAATAGTCTTAAAACTGGATTTAATCATAAGTGTTGTTTATAAAATCTATAGGACCAAATCAGAAGGAATAATTAGGAGCGCAGTCGAGGTAAGTAGTTTATCTCACCCTCTCTTTAAGTGTTTATGATAGTGTACCTTTGTTATGTTGCATTATTATTATTGTTATGTTGCATTACATGTTTAAAACACGTTTCTTGACAAGGGACCCCATGCATTATGTCTATTCACGAATATGTTAAGATCAAGTTTTAATTAGGTATAGGTTATGCTTCCAGGGCTAACAGGGCATGTATGATTGCACCCTTCTAGGCCCAATCTTACGTTATGCTTATGTTAGGGACTAGCAGGGTATGTATGGTTGCACCCCTCTAGTCTAACCTTACGTTTATGTTAATGGTTGATGTGGGATGCGATTCTGGCCCTACTGACTGCATAACCCGCTAATCATCAGATCGGTTAGTTTTCGCTTAAGTCCTCATCTTCCTACCAGGGCGGAGGAACTTACGTTGGAAGCATAACCGACTACCTCATGCTATTATAATTTTATGTTTTGGGTCCCAATCATATGTTTTCATGATATGTTGCATGTGACTGTGCATTTGGTCGCTACCGTAAGTGAGAACTACTTATTGGGTATATTATATACTCATTCTATTTTACAGACTTTGTAGGTAAGGACATAGCGTAGGTGGCAGAACTGGACGTAGTTCAAAGGGCCAACCATCAAACTCACTATTATGGGCATATATGCATTTTGTATCACTACGCTAATGTTTTATGGATCCTGGTGTTTTGTAAAATAAACTTTTTATACAGTTTTCTACCTAATTAATAAAATTTTAGATATATTCTTTTGAAATTTTTACCAAAACTCATCTCATGATAGAAAAGTCTAAGTATGCATGTCGTAGCGGTCGGACCATAATATGTAAGGATTTGGTCGTTACAATGGCACTACGCGATGGGCGTGAGCACTACACGATGAGCGACGGCGAGAGTTACGCGATGTGTGATAGCGAGAGCTACACGATGAGTGACAACGAGAGTTATGCGATAGGCTATGTGTTAGACGATGAGCGACAGCGAGATCATTGGATGATAGGTGACAGCAAGAGAATCACTAAATGATGAGCTATACGATGGGCGGTGAGCTAAAAAATTGAAGCATGCATTGATCAGTCTTAACCACCAATTAAGGCCAACAACTATTTTAAGCACTAGATTTAACTCCATTTAAGCTGAAGGTGTCATGCTAGGCTTTAATGGTAAGCGGTGGGAAGCAGTATAAAAAGGGAGGCTAAACTTCAAAAGATCAGTTTGATCAATTCGTCCATGCAAATTAAGAGAGTCTAGTTTTAGAGGTGACACTGTCAAAAGAAAGTCCCACCAGAATAAGGCTAGAGAAGGGAAAAAGGGACCAGAGGTTCAGTTCACGGGTGAATCCGGGCTGTCGATGAAGAATTTTGTCTCCAAGACAAACCACGAAGAGTTTGAAGCTGAAATTTAAGGTAAGCTTCCTGAGACAATTCTAAACAAGTTTGTAGAAGGAAATTTCTTGAGATGAGCTCTAGAATTTGTGTTATTAATTCCGTAATTTGAATCTAGAATTTCATGAATAAGCAGGCAGCTGCATGGGTTGAGTATGCTGGCAGCTCGAAGTAAGCGCTCGGAAAGACCAAGGGTTAAGCATTCCTATGCGTTGGACTGAGGAAAGCTTGCATTGAAGGCTAGGACGCATAGCAACCTTGTGGACGGCCATGTGCAGCTGAAGGAATACTTAGAGCAAGTGTTGGTTGCACAAATGGGATGCGTTTGTGAGGTGCGATTGGAAGCATTGCAAGAGCCAATGTCCAAGCAAACTATGCGTTATATTTTAATGCATGCCATGTAGGAAAGTTATTGAAAAACTATTTATGTGTGTTTAAATACACAAAGCATGTGTTAGTACCTTTAAAGACATGTTTTCTATGCATTTTGCTTTACATGCTTTAAAGAGAAAGTCATAGTATGACTAGTATTACTTGAAGCTCGATACTGAGGGACATTTGAGAAGGTATCCGAGCAGCTCGATACTGAGGGACATTGAGAAGGTATCTGAGCAGGAGTACCTAAGGTATGACGATACTTAGTTATAATCATGTGCACGTAGATAGTTTAAAGTCAGAGATTGAGGAAAAGAGTTCTCTCTTGACTAAGCAGTTGAAGTAAGGATTTAACCTCAGCATTTAACCTCAGCAGAGTTATTCTCAACTAAGTAACAGTTTAATGTTTTATGATGAAAACAACTTTACATGTTTTATGCTTGGAAAATGTTTATATTGTAGTACAAGGTTACTGTAAAGATTTATATTTCAGTATGATCTCTTTATTGAGACTTATGCATGAGAATTCGTTTTCTTTCTTAAGTTACTCACTGGGCTAGCAAGCTCATCCCATTTTCAAATGTTTTTCATTCCCTCAGGTAGCGGTCAAATCCTCATAAGGTAGCTCTGCATCTGCTCTGCCACTCAAAGATAAGAGTTATTGTAACTAGTCAGTTAGGTGGTTACTATAAATATTGTACACATGTTATGGTTGTTCATGTAAAGACTAAGATTTTGGGTGTCGAGACTTATGAGACTTGTATTGTAATCTCTGTAAATGTCTTGTGTTTATTACTTAATGTCGTTTGGCCATAGAGGAAGCCGCTGTGTTGAGATTGCATATTGGTATCAGATTATTTCCGCTAGAGTTAATAGGCAGTAAGTGTCAGCAAAAGGGTTGATAACTGATGCAGTCATGTTCTTTCTGAAGGAAATCGAAATCCCAATTTCCATGAGCAAAGGAAGCAAGACTATTCCAAATTACAATCATGAATCAACAAATTATTTACAGTCGACTTCAATACAAGCGGGTATACAATTTACAGAGAAATTACAACATGAACAACAAATGTACAGAGGGAGAAACTATATTAACAACAGCAGAAGCGTCTCCTCGCTCTGATGCAACCTCTGATCGAACAACAGCAAACACTTCGCGCTCATCCTCAATGATCTCTTCGGTCACGAACTCCTCCGCAACAACGAACAACCTCCACAGCACCACGAACGGCCTCCGAAAAACCTCGATTATGTCGAGTTGAGTTTGACACCACCAACAAGGTTATATTGGTATTCTTAGTGTGAGAATCTAGAGGGTGGGCTCTGTTCAGACTTGGTGTGAGGCAGAAAAACGGAGGAAAGAACGATCATGTACACAATTGGGCAAGTGGGATAAGTCAAAGACCTATCGTATAGGTCGATGCCCAATCATTTAGATAAAACTATACGATCGGCTAGCAAAAGCTATGCGATCGTTTAACTTGGTTGATTCTACAAGATCGTTTACCTTAGGCCAGTGATCGTCTAGCAAAACTATGCGATTGTTTAGTAAACACTGTATGATCGTTTGCTAGCACCTGCACGATCGTTTAACTCATCCAACCGTCGTTTAGTAAATCTGTATTTACTTGACGACTTCTTGGGTTTCTTTTTGCCAGAGAGAAAACTCAAAAAGCTTTTTCAAACTTTTGTAAAAACCCCCTTTTTCAAAATAGGAAACCGATTTTCTTTTAAACTCACGGTTACCATGATCAATAACCACCCACTACATTTAGTTATTTAAAAGAAAAAGTATTAATTATCTAATAATTGATATTATTATAAATATAAATGATAACCAACTTATCATACTATATTTATAACCTATAGTTTTAATATTTCATCTCATGAAACATATAAACCACAGTTCTTTTCTTATTCCATGGTACTTAATGTAAATCTCATTTACATCAATCCTCCACTAGATGTGTTTCATACATCATACCGATTATATCACATATAATCAAAATACTTCTTGTCAATTTGAACATTTCAAATCAACACCAAGAACTGATCATTCAACATGAATCCAAGCTACCAAGGGGACCTCATGGACCTGTAGATTCGAAGCTCCAACGGTACGTGAATAACTGACTAAACTCTTTAGTCATGGGATCCATCATCTATTAACAGCCAGACACTTCATTAAAGACCGACAGTTGAACTCTCCTCACTACAGATATATTATGTGTCCATCTTAACCAATCAGTAGTGCGACAACCCTTCACAGATCGCTCGTAAGTACAGCTGGGCTAATAACCGTTATATCCCTGTAGTTACATCTGTCTCCATAAGTACCATTGATCCCTCTAATGAACATAAATCATAGTCCTACTATGACTAAGTCTTCTCTTCCAAAGAGAAGCTGTGGCCACTATGTTAAAGCCCCGGAATCAGCCCCCTTAAGGGAGAAATCTCTCTATTTATCCCTACTATGGAAAAGAAGTGAATTCCATATTGTGGATTGAGTTCCTAGCTCCCAGATCAGACAAGTCCCCAAAAAGGTAGGCATGTTGAGTTGGTAATCTGGCCACTCTCACCCATACTAATCAATGGACCGCCCTCAAAAGCAGAAGTTCACAAAACACTCAGGATTGAGGTCGTGTCACCTATGATCGTTTAGGTGAGATGCAAGTCTCTAGTATCAACGATGTTATATACAGAGTCTAGTCATCTCGTGGTCCAGGTCTTATACAAACTCTAGTCATCTCGTGGTCCAGGTCTTATACAAACTCTTTGTATAGGACACCCCCGCTCCACGTGTCCACATGAATGGTCAGGATCTACCATCTGTAGTAGTTTACAACACTTGTAAACCTCTACAAAGTTGGTCGTATCCGTAGTGTCACTAGGATCAGGTATCCCACCTTAATCCTTATACTATAGACCGATTTAGGTTATCACTTAAGGCATGATCCATTTGTATATCACATATATATGCTTAAGTTCACATAAGATAACCAATGAGCTTTGTTTATTGGATATGAGTAAATGCCAGAATTAAATAACATTTATTTTATTCATTGAACAATGTGTATCTTTACAAAACAACGAGACTTCGGGAGAATTAGGACACCAATTCAACACTTTTCTAGGCTAAGAGAGTAATGTGGGAGGGGGTGTGACAGGTTGGTATCATAACATAAAATTTTGGGTGAAAGAGAGAGTTCATGCATTAGATTAAGTCCCATAAGTAAGTCCTTAACATGTGTACTTATTAATTAGGCAAAGATGCCGAGGAAAAGTGGCAAGCTGAGTAGGCAGACTAAGGAGAGGAATATTGACCCTACCAGTGGAGGCCCTGAAGTTAGACAGGACCCAGATCCAAAGGGGAAGAGAGTTAGAGACCTATAGGGCAAAAGATGACTTCTGAAATTGAGTTGAGTACCCCACGGGTAAGAGCGGGTCTCTAGATGGAGGATCGAGTATTAGATAGAATCGTCCAGAGATTGGTGACGAGAGTAGGATCAATTCAGACAGATCCAGAGAAGAAATTCAACGTCGAGAGGCTGAAAGCTTTAGGTGCCACGACGTTTGATGGTGCCACAGATCCAGAAGATGTTGAGGTCTAGTTGGACTTGATTGAGAAATCCTTTAGTGTTATGAGATTTCTTAAGGACCGTAAGGTCGAGTTAGCGACGTTCTTGCTGCAGAAAGGTGTTGGGAAATGGTGGAAAGTGATAGTGGCCAGGAGAAGCAATTTAGAAGCTATGTCTTGGCCTGAGTTTAGAAAAATATTTGAGGACAAATACTACCCTAGTGCTTTTAGAGAAGCAAAGAGGGATGAGTTTCTTAGGCTAACTCAGGGATCGATGACGGTTGCTAAGTACGAGCAGAGATTTTCAGATTTATCTCAGTATGCCCTTCCGATCATTGCAGAAGAAAAAGAGAGATGTAGGAGATTTGTGAATGGCCTAAGAAGGAGGATACATACTCCTATTACCTCTACAACTAATTGGGTGAATTTCACTCAGTTAGTTGTGACCGCTATCAAAGTTGAGCGTAGTGTAGAGGGTAGACATACTACAGACAGGTGTGGAGCAGCACAGGACTCCAATAGAGACGAGAGGTAAAAGTTTTAGACCCTCGTTCTCTAGACAGTCAGGTATGAAGAGTCATAGAGGTGTGAGCCAACAAGGTGCGAGTCAAAAGAGGTCAAGACCTGAAGCTGAACCGAGTAGTAGATAAGTAATAGGTCGTGCTAGCGAGTCAATAACTAGTATAGAAAGAAAGCCATTGTGTGCAAATTGTGGTAAGCACCATGCAGGAGTATGTTATGGAGACAAAAATGTTTGTTTCCAGTGTAGACAAACGGGGCACTTCAAGAAAGATTGTCCCCAGCTAGTTCATGGAGCACAGGGTGAACAGAGAGTAGTTACCCAGGTTGTACATCAACCTAGAGCAACCAGAGCCAGAGGTGAGGGATCCGGTGCAATTAAGCAAAAGAGGGTTGCAGGATGACCCCAATAACAGCAACAGCAGCAGGGTAGAGTATACGCTGTGACACACCAGGAAGCGGAAGAGTCTCCAGATGTCGTAACTGGTACGATAACTTTATGTAATTAGTCCGCTTATGTGTTATTTGATCCTGGTGCTACACACTCATTCATATCTAGCATGTCTGCATTGCATATCGATAGAGTGCTTGAGCATATGAATGACGACTTGTTTATTTCTACGCCTGTAGGAGATACTCTAGTTGTGCATGAGTATTACAGGAGTTGTGAAATAGTTATTAGGAATCGAGTTTATGGGTTGACTTGATTCTACTAGAGTTGCTTGAGTTTGATGTTATCTTAGGCATGGATTTCCTAAGTAAACATTTTGTCACTATGGATTGCTTTAAGAAAGAGATAGTGTTTAGGAAGCCAGGTGAATAAGAGATAACCCTTGTGGGAAGTAAAAGAATACTTCCAAGAAGTTTAATATCAGTAGTGAAGGCTCAGAAGTTGCTGAGTAAGGGATGTGAAGCTTATTTAGCCTATGTGGCGGTTTCACAAAATAGGAAGCTGAAACCTGAAATATCTATATATCTTCACACATTTTTCACTCTCTAAAATATCTATATATCTCCCATATTGTTTTTTAAAAAAAGTTGAAAATAAATAACAGTTATCAAACAATTAATTTTTTTAAAAAAAATAGAAAAAATAATTACAAAAAGTAAATGGTTTTTATTTTTCAAAAACCAAAAAACAAAAATTGAAATTGGTTGTGTATGGGGTCTTAACAATTTGGTTTTTATATGTATTCTACTTACTTTTGTTTCTCTTCTATCAAATTCTTTGCTAGTCATACCTTTTGTTTGGTCAATTTTTTAAACTATAGTTCATCTACTCTTATGTACCGCATTACGTCAAATTATTTAATG